>NC_134095.1:62999989-63054989 GCF_000715075.1 Nicotiana tabacum
AAAGAAGAAGTCAGGCGTCCACCTAGAGAATGAGGATGAGAATTAAAGAAGTCAGGCGTCCACCTGTAGAATGAGGATGAGAAAAGAAGAAGTCAGGCGTCCACCTGGAGAATGAGGATGAAGAAAAAAGAAGTCAGGCGTCCACCTGGAGAATGAGGATGAGGAAAGAAGAAGTCAGGCGTCCACCTGGAGAATGAGGATGAGAAGTTAAAAAGAAGTCAGGCGTCCACCTGGAGAATGAGGATAAGAATTAAAGAAGTCAGGCGTCCACCTGGAGAATGAGGATGAAGAATTAAAGAAGTCAGGCGTCCACCTGGAGAATGAGGATGAGGAAAGAAGAAGTCAGGCGTCCACGTGAAGAATGAGGATGAGAGAAGAAGAAGTCAGGCGTCCACCTGGAGAATGAGGATGAGAAAAGAAGAAGTCAGGCGTCCACCTGGAGAATGAGGATGAGGAAAGAAGAAGTCAGGCGTCCACCTGGAGAATGAGGATGAAGAATTAAAGAAGTCAGGAATCCACCTGGAGAATGAGGACAAAGAAAAAAAGAAGTCAGGCGTCCACCTGGAGGATGAGGATGAGGAAAGAAGAAGTCAGGCGTCCACCTGGAGAATGAGGATGAGGAAAGAAGAAGTCAGGCGTCCACCTGGAGAATGAGGATGAGAGAAGAAGAAGTCAGGCGTCCACCTGGAGAATGAGGATGAGAAAAGAAGAAGTCAGGCGTCCACCTGGAGAATGAGGATGAAGAAAAGAAAGAAGTCAGGCGTCCACCTGGAGAACGAGGATGAAGAAGTTAAAAAGAAGTCAGGCGTCTACCTGGAGAATGAGGATGAAGAAAGAAAAGAAACAGTCAAGGCACCCACCTGGAGAACGAGGGAATGCAATTGAAGTGTTGAAATCAAAAGCCCGATCATATGATAAAGGAGCACACTTAGAATCAATAAAGCGGAGGAGTCCAACAAAATCCCCAGCAAGAAACAACAAGAGTCCCAAAAGAAAATACGGGACACAATGAAAAGGAATACGGAATAAGCCAAATGCCCAAGAGTCACCAAGATATTAAGACAACAAGAAACGCAAGGGCATGATCTAGATAAGATTTTTATAATTCATGTACCATAGTCTAATTTAACTTTTTGTATTTCCTTTGAAGTAAGGTGTAATAAGGAGGTCAGCAAGCAGTAAAAACAGCACGAAGCAGCAGTAACATCACAGTCCCACGGTAGTCCCAGCTACCCAAAATTCCCGAACTACATTGACCTGATTCCTTTATAGCCAAGGATATGTAGGAAACCTTTGAAGCAGAGGTTCGGTCAAATCTTTCTAAAAATGCTTCCCACGGAGTATTCGAACGGGCAAAAATCGCTTGTATCCGCTCACTTTATCTTTGCACGAAAACTCTTCGTGTTTCCGCACAAAGAGGGGCAGCTGTGAGCACGTGATTTTTGCCTTAATAAAAACTACTCCAAAATAAATCAAAAAGTAAAATAAATTTCTTTTACTGTGTAATTTTTGAATTTGCGTGGTGTTAAATATTTGTGTTATGTCCGTAAATTTGTGTTAAACTACTCCTCTCATTCTCTCTTATACCCATTTTGTCCCCATCATTCTATCAGACATTTATCGGGCTTTGACTTTATGTAAATCAGGACCAACGTCTCCAAGGTTTCAGGGCACAAATCCACGACCTGGCAGTCTTCAGCCCATATTTAAAATAATCTATCTTAATTCAACTCTTGTGCATAAATGTGATGTACTGTCTTTAATCCTAGGACTGGTTATAACTGTTAAAGCAGACTTTAAAATCTGTTTTGCAACATATTCTGATTTTAGTTTAAGGGCTGTAATTACAGAAGGATTTCAGGTTTATTTTAGAATGAAACAGTAGGGTAATGTGATAGTGTGCTTTCAATAATATGATAGTGGCTATAATTTAAGTAATAATGGGGAACAAGGGATAATGGGGCTGCTGAAAAAACAGGATAAATAGCACTTAGTTTTAAATTATTCAAAAGCAGTTTTAATGGAAACTTTCTGATTTTAAAAAGAGAAAAGGGTCCATCCAGCACTAAAAGAGTATAGGACCAGCCCTGTATAAATACAGGGAGCTGGACAGACTTTAGAGGGGCAGATTTTTTAGATTGAAGAAATCTGATTTAGGAGAAAAAAAAAGAGAAAATCTGAAAAAATAGAAGATTTTAAGAAAGAAAATCAGATTAGAAGGGGCACTTGAAGAGAGTTGAGAGATTTTAGGAGAGGAGAAGAAGAAGAAATCTGATTTAGGAGAAAAAAGAGAAAATCTGAAAAACAGAAGATTTTAAGAAAGAAAAAGAAAGGAAATCAGATTAGAGAGAGAAAAATTTGATTTAAGATCAGTTTTCAGAAAAGAGGAGTTTTTTTTTCAGAGAAGAGTTTGAAAGAGAAATAAAAATCAGATTTTAAGAGAGTTCAGGAAAGAGAAAAACAGAAAGAAAGAAAGAGATAGAAATAGAATCAGAAATAGAAATTTGAAAAGAAAAACAAACAAAAAGGAACACTCACACAGTGAAGCTGAAACAGATACCAGAAAAGAAAAGAAAAATCTGAAACCTTGTTGTTCTTTTTGGAATCTGTCCGGGTCTGGGTATTGATACTATTTGGTTTTAAAAAAATCTAAAAAATTTTAAGAAGCGTTGCTCTTGTGAATCTGGATTTCTCGGGTCTTATTATTACTCAAATCTGTGGGAATACTGATATTCTGCCAGTATTTTGTTACTGCTGCTGTTGCTGAAATTTACTCCTTCTACCTTCATTTTCAGGTACATGCCTTTTAAATTTTATGTTGGAAAGAGATTCAACATGACTAATCAATGAAGTTTGAATTGCAATTCTGTTTTCCATTTGTCCAAGTTCATCAGTTTAAATTTCATTTTTGTTTCATGATAGTTAATTAGTAGAGAATTCAATTTGATAACTATGAGTTAATTGTCTTACTTTGAAATTCGTATAAAGCTTTGTAATAATGTTAGCCCTTCATCTCATTAGTTTAGTCATGTTTGAACTGTCAAGGTAGGAAACATGACATAAAGATTGGCCATTAACTAGGCCTTGTGACGTTATTAGTTGAATAAGGAATAGCGTGAAAATGTCAAAACCATATTGCTAGTTTATTCTGATAATCTGATTTAGTTGTGGAAGGAATGATATAAGTTGTACGTTCTTATGTGGCATTATAACAGGTATCTATAGAACCATTAAGTGGATGGCAAGTTGAGTTGTTATGGCTCATTATGATGTTAAAGTGCTATGAATGTTTTAGACATACAAACTATGTTACATGTAAGGAAATATTATTAATTGATTTATAATTCTCTTTCTTATCAATTTGATGCCTATTTACCATCTTAAATAAATAATTAGGCCTATTGGATTAAAAACAAGTATGTGAGAATGAGATGATATGTATAAGAACAAATTGCAACCATTTATGTCAATGGTAATTAGAAATAGAATTTGCACTAAGTAAATAATGAAAATTCTTGGAAAATATTTCCTCCCCTTATGAATCATTCATTTTCAGTTTCATATGCAATTTATTCTTTGGTATATATATATGTCATATTTGTTTAAAAAAAAATAGTATTAATCACATTTTTATTCTGTTCTCTAAATTTAAATAGTTGGAATGAATATAATTTATACTCGGAAATTATAATCGACGGGCAACCTTTAATAGATTGTGAATTCTTTTTTCAAAGAATTTATAGGCCTCTAAAATGGGAGTTCTCATGATTTTCACATAAAAATATATGAATATAATAAACAATTTGTGGAAAATCCCTAATACCATTACAAGTATTTTGCGCAATTAGGGATGCGTTCGCATACCCTGATTATATTTTTAAAAGCAAATTCGGATTATGCGTACGCGCAATTTCGAACGAATATTTAAGAAAAGGATTTTTCCAAAGGCGTTAAAGTAATTTCATAAAATACCCGAGATGTGCGGTTCACTATTTAAGAAAAACAAATTTTCTTGATTCGACACAATTTCGAAAAAATGATTGTTTAATAAATATATTATCAAAAGTTATCGTGTACACGTACGCGTGACACAATTCCGCATTTTAAATTTATAACACGAATATACGTACGCGTAATTCGATTCAAAGAAGGGTCCTTAATCACAATAAGTATAAGCGGTAGTAAAATTACGTGATAAAAAATATATTTAATAAAAATCGAGATAATTAAGCCAATAATAAAAACAGTTAAGCGACCGTGCTAGAACCACGGAATTCGGAAATGCCTAACACCTTCTTCCGGATTAACAGAATTCCTTACTCAGGATTTCTGGTTCGCAGAATAAATAACAGAGTCATATTCTCCTCGATTCAGGGATTAAAATCGGTGACTTGGGACGCCCTAAAATTCCCAGGTGGCGACTCTGAAATTAAATAAATCCCGTTTCGACTGTCCTTCAATTGGAGAAAATTCCCTCACGCGCCCCCGCGGGCGCGGTAAAAAGGAGGTGCGACATGGGCCGAGATCTGACCGTTGGCAACGGTCAATTTCAGAAAATGGTCGTTGCCCAACGGCTGAATTGCACAATTAGCCCAATTTTGGGTTTTTTTTAAAATTAACCCCCTTTCAAAAACTATAAATACCCCCCCCCCCCCCTCTTCCTCATTTTTTCACTCATCTCTCAATTCTCAATCTCAATTCTCATATTCTCTCATTCTTCAATCTTCAATCTTCATTCTTCACCTATTAAAGTGCAATCAACTATTTGGCTATTTTTTTTTGGAATTTAATTTATCGTAATATTTATTTTTTGAAGTTTGAACAATTGAACTTCAAAATTGGAACAATTGACGTTTCTTCGTGGTAACATTGGAGTTGCGAAATCATCAAGTGCTCAATTTATTGTAGAATTCGGTGCACTCCCTCCAACTCTTTCTCTTATTTACTATTTTATTTGCATATTTATTTATTTTGTTGCTAGTAGTTAAATTTTTACAATATGTTTAATGCTACAAAAAGAGTTCGTAACAAGGTTATTAATCGGGGAAATAAAAAAAGAGGTAGTACTTCAGCTTCAGCATCTGGTAGTAATTTAAATGCCTCTCCAAATATTCCTGAAACATTACCTGATAATAATATAGATTATGAACAATTGCACGAAGATTTTGGTATAGATGATAATGAATTAGAAATGGAAGATGAGATACCACTTACACCTAGTAGTGTTGGAGCTGCTAGCAGGGGTGGTGGTCGTAGTGCTAGTAGTAGACCACCTGTGGCCCCGACTAGTAATCGTAGAAAAAGAAGTAAGGTTTGGAAATTTTTTTAGGAAATAGAAGGTACTGATAGAGTTAAATGTAAACTTTGTAATGATACTTTTAAACATAAGACTGGGGGACAATTAGGGGGGACTGGGACACTTAGTAGACATATGAGAATTGAGCATCCTATAGAATGGGGATCTGACGGAGATGGAAATCAATCAACTCTAAACCCTACTACTGGAGGTCTTGTGAAATATGATAAAATGAAGAATCGTAAGGAGTTAGCAAAAATGATTGTTTTGGGTTGTCTACCTTTTTCTTTTGCTTCTTCATCATATCTTATTATGTATATTCAAAAAATTTACAATCTTTTATTTAAAGATATCCCTAAAAGTACTTGTAGATCTGATATCTTTAAACTTAATGGACAATATCAAACATACATATGTTATTTGTTTAGCCACCTTCCTTGTAGAGTTTCTCTAACTTCTGATATTGGCCATGTTGTTAATGGAAATGATTATTTGACAATTACATGTCATTGGATAGATGATACTACTTGTATGCAAAAAGCGTATTATCGCTTTTAAATATGATGAAGATCAGAGTCATACTGCTGCGTTTATAAGTAGTACTATTTGTGAAGTTGTTGAATTTTATAATCTTAAGAAAAAAGTATTGTGTATGTCTTTTGATAATGCTTCTAACAATAATGCCGTAATTTCAATATTAAAACTACAATTGCAACCACCACATGACGAAATTGGTGTTATTTTAAACCCTTTCTCTTATTTATTATTTTATTTGCATATTTAATTTTTGCTAGTAGTTAAATTTTTACATTATGTTTAATGCTGCAAAAAGAGTTTGTAATAAGGTTACTAATCGGGGTAATCGAAAAAATAGAAAAAGATGTACTACTTTAGCTTCTGGTAGTAATTTAAATGACTACACATATTTCTGAAACATTACCTGATAATAATATAGATTACGAACAATTACAGGAAGATTTCGGTATAGAAGATAATGAAATAGAAATTGAAGATGAGACACCACTTACACCTAGTAGTGTTGGAGTTGGTAGCAGGGGTGGTGGTCGTGGTGCTAGTAGTATACCACCTGGGGCCCCGACTACTAATCGGAGAAAAAGAAGTAATGTTTGAAATTTTTTTGACGAAATAGTAGGTACTGATATTGGCCATGCTGTTAATGGAAATGATTATTTGACAATTACATGTCATTGGATAGATGATAATTATTATATGCAAAAACGTATTATCGCTTTTAAATATGATGAAGATCAAAGTCATACTGTTGTGTTTATAAGTACTACTATTTGCGAAGTTGTTGAATTTTATAATCTTAAGCAAAAAGTATTGTGTATGTCTTTTGATAATGCTTCTAACAATAATGCCGCAATTTCAATATTAAAACTGCATTTACAACCACCTCTTGATAAAAATTTTCATGTTAGGTGTGCATGTCATGTTTATAATTTAATTGTTAAAAGTGGCCTTGATTTATTTTCAACTGAGATTACTCATGTTAGAAGAGCAGTTGGTGTTATTCAAGGAAATAATAGACAATCTAGAATAAAGAAATTTAAGAATAAGTTTGTCCATTATAACCTTAAACTCAGATTCATGCCAGACGAAATTGTTACTAGATGGAATTATACATATATATTTTTAAAATGTTGCTACAAATATAGATTCCCAATAACCGAAGTTGCTAATGCGCATTGTACTGATCCAAACCGTATGTTAACAACTACTACTTGGGAGGTCATTAATGATGTTAAATTTTTACATAAATTTTATACAGCTACTGTTGAGTTTTCTGGAGCATATTACCCTACTGTTATTATGGCTTTAGTACATATAGCTGAAATTTCCTTTCTACTCTTTGAATTTAAGAAGAAAGAAAAATATAGGGATGTTGTTGAAAAAATGCAAGCAAAATTCAAAAAATATTTCATTCCAATTCCTCCGATTTACTTAATTGGTGTTGTTTTAAATCCTTCTATTAAGATGTCTGATTGTCACAAATTAATGAATGTTTTATATACTTATATGGAGATTGGACCAACTGAAACCCCAGATTTATATACTTGTATGAACAAACTAAATGAATATTTACAACAATTATATAATTATTATGCAAATGTAATTGATGATGATGCTTTTAATGTAGGCAATGTTAATCTCACTATGCACTGTACCACTTCTGCTACTGTGGATGATGAAGAAGGCCTTGATAGTTTAAATATTTTTTCTACATTTTCTAACACCCAAACCAGTAGCAGGAACATTGATGAACTTCAATTCTACTTGCAGAAGCAAAAAGAGCCTCGCGCAAAGGAATTTTCACCGTTGGGATGGTGGCATGAGAATGGAAAGCAATTTCCTGTTCTTTTCGCTATGGCTCAGGACGTGCTGAATGTGCCAATTTCAACTGTTGCATCAGAGAGTGCATTTAGCCAAGCAAGACAACAACTTAGAGACACTCGTCACTCATTGAGAAGCAATGCTTTGGAAGTTTTAGTATGTTTCGGAGATTGGATTAGATCAGAACGAAGAAATCAAGGACGTGAAGATGTTGATAGCCCAGAAGACGAAGAAGTTGGAGATATATTAACACATGGTAACCCATCCGAATTTAACACTCCAGAAGAAGGTCACTCAGTTCATATTGATTATGAAAAACTTATTAAGGCAATGCAAAACCTTTGAATTTACTCTTTTTTGATTAATTTACTTGTTAAATGTAAACCTTTCAATTTGTAAGTTTGAATTTTAAAATAAATGTAGCACTTGCAATTTATAAGTGCAATTTAAAATAAATGTAGCACTTTCAATTAAATAGTTATACAAAATTCTAAAAATAAAAATTAAAAATACACTAAACCCGGCTCGGCCCGGCCCCCTCAACCCGTAACCCTTACGGTTCAATTTTTACCCGGATGAACCCGAACTCGTTAAACCCGGTAAGCCCCAACTTGTAATCGGCCAGGACCATAACCCGTACGGGTCCAAAAAATCCCAACCCAGCCTGGCCCGGCCCACCCGTTAAACACCCTTAGGGTGAACTGATTCTTTCTGAAAGGCTCTCTTGGGCGAGGATTGTATTGGGGATCATTTGGTTGAGGATTATATGGAGCTTGGTAAGATGGGCATTTCTGGGAGGTGGAGCTCGGTTTTGTGTATAATGTTGTAGTTGCGTGTAAGATTGCGCGCTCATCACCGTATAAGGAGGCGGTGCCACGACATAAGCATCATCTTGAAGGGGATAATAGTGTGGTGGGACCATAAGAGGCACATATGACTGGCTGAATGACCTGCGGGCCCCCTCGAGCTTGAAACCATCATGGCTCCCTCCTCACTCTCATTTCTATTCATCAAACCCTCCGAACCATTTTAAACATCTGGTGATGTGGCTTTAAAAGCAGCATGACTCAAGATTCGGCCCGTTTTTAGACCGTTTTCAATCATTTTCCCAATTTTGATAGCCTCAGCGAACAGCTTACCCATAGTAGACATCATGTTCTGGAAGTAGTCAGCCTGTTGGGCCTGCAAAAAGACCGTGACCATTTCAGTTTCGTCCATTGGAGGCTTTACCCTAGCAGCTTGCTCACGCTATTTGACAGCATATGCTTTCCGCGGTTTTCTTTTTCAAATTGGACAAGGAGTTTCTGTCGGGAGCGATGTCCACATTATATTGGAACTGGCGGACAAAATCTTGAGCCATATCGTCCCACACATGTCAATAAGTAATTTCTTGATCCGTATACCACTCAGAAGCGATTCCGGTGAGACTTTCCCCAAAATACACCATTAGTAGCTCTTTTTTTCCACCAGCACCCCTTAACTGGTTATAGTATCGTTTCATTTGAGCGAATGGGTCTCCGTTCCCGTTGTACTTTTCAAATTTTGGCATCTTGAAGCCAACTGGCAAGTGGACATGGAGAAACATACAGAGATCAGAGTATGAGACACTCTTTTGGCCACTTAGACCTTGCATGTTTTTCAGGCTTTGTTCTAGGCTCTTCATCTTCCGAGCCATTTACTCTTGCTCGGGATTTTTAACAACCTTTTCTTGATCCCCCGAGAGATCATATTGCGAAGGTTGAGTGAAAGAGTACGGGATCACATACGTTATTTCTGATTGAAGTTGTGGACCCTGAAAGGTGAACATTGGAGGCTCAACATACAGTTGTGGTAAAGTTGATTGTGTTATAGTGCCGACTGGTGCTGTAGAGAATAATATTGGAGGTGCCCAAGAAACTGGCACTTGGGGGCGAACCATAGAAGGCATGCCAAGATCATTGAACGACATTGGAGGGTCCTCGCATGGGATGAGCGGGTTGGGCACAGGGGCGTTGGTAACCTCACTTGACCTGGGGATCAACTCAGGGAAACCAGGGATTGCACTTGGCGGTTCCCTACCATTAGACCAGGCGCCCCACATTTCCAATATGCGGAGACGCAACATCTTATTCTCTTCAATAACTGTTGATTCTAGCTGTAGAATAGCCGATGTCGGGCTATCCTCAGGACCGATGATTGGTAGATTGCTTGCGGAGGCCATCTGTGCCTTTGGATCTTGTGAAGGATGGGAGGCTAGACAACCAACAAAACCAACCACCAAAACCTGGCTAGTTTGCACTTCGAACAACCTTGTTAGTTTTGAGATGTTTAACAGATAGGAAATCGCACGTTTGGATGCAATGCACCTAAACAGTTAAACGTTTCTACCATGTGTTTGAATGGTTGCATGTTTCATCCCGGCCTTAGTTAACCCTTTCAGTGTGTACCCCTTTTCTTTTATTTCTGCCTCTCTTAATCACTCTTGATTTTTCATTTCGTTTCTGTCGCTCTTTTATTTTTTGGCACTCTTTTTTCTTTCTTTCTTATTGTTTTTGTCACTCTTTTATTTTTGTCACTCTTTTTTTTTCACTCAATTTTTCTTTCTCTCTTTTTATTCAGATTATATTTCGCTCAATTTTATTTTATGGTTGTGATCGAATCCGATAGAGATTGCCTACATATCATGACGCCGCATGAATCAGATCTTGCGTAGTTCGGGAAGATTGAAAATGGAGTAAATAAACTAATTTTTTTTGTTGGTATTTTTGAAAGAAATGCTTTAAAAGAAGAAAGGAAATTTTTTTTTTGATTTTTATATTTTAATTGTTGTTTTGTTTTTAAAAGAAAGACTTCTAAAAATTCATTTGCTTTTGATTTGAATTTTGGGAATTATAAAAGTAAAATGAAAATATTTTTGTTTGAATTTTCATTTGTTTTCTCTTTTTCTAAAGAAGAAAGAAAATATTTTGGATTTTGAAAGTTGCCTCTTAATTTTCGAAAGAGAGACTTTTAAGAAAATGTTTTGAATTTCTGAGATTTTTTATTTATTTACAAAAGTACTTCTAAAGAAAAGCAAAATATTTTTGGACTTCAATTTTCAATTTTTTTTTGACATTTACGAAAGAAATACTTTTAAAGAAGGAAAAGAATAATTTCTTTTTTTCTTGATTTTTTTTTAAATTTTTTTGGAAAAATACTTCAAAACAAAGAAAACCCGTATAAAATACTCCAGAAAGAAGGAAATTACTTTTTTTTTGAGTTTTAGAAACTTCCCCTTTTTTTGAATTTTCGAAGGAAATATTTTTAAAGGAAAATATTTTTGGATTTTTGAAAATTGGGGTCGGAACCGATGAGATTTGCCTACGTATCTCACATCCGGTGAGAATCAAACCTGCGTAGTTCAGTCAGTTTTGACAGAACAGGGAAATATGTCACTTGAATATTTTGGGTTCATTTTGAAATGACTTTTCTTTTTTTTTTCTTTTCAGAATTTTCTAAATACCTACCTCTTCACTTTTTTTTTTTTCTTTCCCTATTTTAGAAGTCGTTTAACATGCAAGCCGAAACAAACAGATGTGTAAGTAGCACGTAAAATGTATCAGGATGGTCTTTTTAATTTGGGTACACTTGTCCTAGACGGACCCAACCCCTGTGTTGAGTCCCCAAAGTCAAATGCATGTAATGCAAACAAACGTTCCTACTAGGGATCCGGCATGAGGCTATGTTATATTAGGTTTAAAAACCTGGGTGTATTGTGCTAGACCTGGCTTACCCGAGCGGACAGCTCGAGCCGAGGGGGGGCAGCATACCGGGAATACAGAAGCTTCACCGGCTTTGCAACTTGTCCGAACCTCGTTCTAAAATTGGGATATGACTCTAATAGAAAAGAAGTTACACGAAGTGCACACTTCCCAGATGATTTAGAAGACTCGGAAAGAGGAGGGTTTCGTAACAATTTATATGCAAGTCAAACAATATCAAAGCGGTAAAAAACAGCAATTATCACATTAGGCTCAACATGTAAAAATCAGATAAAAACAAGCCAACTGTAACAGTTATTCTAAGCTCGAATTCTTGAACTCTGAACCAAAAGTTCTGGGTTATGTTCCCTAGCAGAGTCGTCAGAGCTGTCACGCCTCCTTTTTACCACCCAAGAGAATTATAAGGGAGTTTTTTCAATTAAAGTGACATTAATCGAAATGGGATTATTTTATTTCTTTTTATCAGAGTCGTCATTTGGAATAGTTTATTTGGTGTCCCAAGTAATCGGTTTATTTTAAAATCCCAAATCGAGGAAATTTCGGCTTTATTTAAAAGTCTGCAAATCAGAAATTCTAAGTAAGGAATTTTGTTAACCCGGGAGAAGGTGTTAGGCATTCCTGGGTTCTGTGGTTCTAGCACGGTCTCTTAAACTATTAAAATTGGACTAATTATCTGATTAATTACATGTTTTAAACCTATTGTGCATTTTTAACTTTATAACCACTTTTATTTATCCAAACTGCTTTTAGGATATGAAATTATTTCTTGAACAAGTTACGATTGTCAAACACTTGTCGTTTTGGAACACACCGCAAATCACGCTACATGAAATGCGCTCGCGATTTGCGACATATTTATTTTATTATTGTTCAAAGTTGTTATGATCGGGTTACATGAAATGCACACCCGATTTTGGGGATTAGGTATCATAACTATGTCACGGAAATCGCACACATAGTCACAATGATTTATTTAAACGCGCCTAAAGCAAACTACGAAAGTTCAAGGAATTTTCTATACTAATATTTTTATTTATGCGAGGGCCATAAGTTATGGATTTTGTTTGTGTACGGCACACCTCAATTTATTTTAAAAGAATTTGTACTCAATTAAAGCAACCTATGAATGTTCATTAATTATTTATCCTAAATTTGGAATCACATGGAGGAGTTCGAATGTTATAGAGTAATACAAGCATGGTGTAAAGTTAAATCATGGAAATTGGGAAATCAATTAATTCATTAAAAATGCGCAATTGGGATAAAGGAAAAACCTCAACGTAGTATAATCTCACATCCTTGAATGTACTGCCCACTCATGAATGGCAACCAAATACAATTAGGACCCGATAATTGCTAGGCATGACTACTTTCTAAATAATTCATAGATTTCCAACTAATAAACATAATATTCTCATTTGACCACTAAATATGAAAACTAAATGAGTACTGCACAAAAAAAAAATCCACTAGAACTACATATTCAAACAAATATAACCTATATGTCCATGCCTTACATACACTGATTCATGGATACACGGACAAAAGTAAGTCACAATAGCATCATCTATAACAATATAAGCAAACTCGCTTTAACCCATACAATATTCTATATTAATTGATGAACATTTAGCAATTTGAATTGCAGCTTCAACGCATGCTAACATCAGAAATTAACAAAGAAGAACTCCAACAACTTTATAGCCTAAAAGAAACATACTAAACTTGTGAATCAATAAACAAAATCTGATGATTTATATTTCATTCACAAAACAACAACACAGAGTTACAATTTCGATTAGGTACATACCTAAATAGTGGCGCAACAGCAGAATAAAGAGGAAGAAAATAAGCCTCTGAATCGAGACCCAGTCATAGCTTGATAACACAGCAGCGAGCAACAGAAACTGAAGTTAAACTCAAACTTCACATTCAGAAAAACTGAAACCCAGCTATCCGAGAGTGAAACCAGCCAATGAAACTCTTTTAGTTTTTTTTTTGTTTCTGAAAATCGAAGTTGAATTTCCAGAAATTTTTCTATTTTGTTTCTTTCTTTTTTTTCAATTTCTCGTGAAGCTTTGGTTTCCAGATTTGAGATGCAATTTCGGATCTAGAAATTTGCTTTCAGATTTTTGTTTTTATTTTTTTGTATGAGTGAGGGGAGGAAGTAGGTGAGAGATAAGTGAAAATTTGGGGAGTAACAGTGAGGTGAAGAGTGGAGAAAGAATGGAGAAGAAAGAAAAGTTGCGGTGGGTTTTCTCTATGAAAGAGCAGGGGTGAGCCTCGTTATTTCTCTGTTTTTTGCTCGAAGAAATGCGCCGTTTTTTTTTTGTCTAAATCTGAAGGGAAGCCCTACCCTAGTGTTTAGGAAAGTGGGGTTTTAAAGAGAGGGGGTGGGCCAATCCCGGTCATGGGCTGGCGGTTTTGGGGTGAAATTTGGGTAATTTTGGGCTGGTTTTGGCTAAATTGGTCCAATTCCGAAATTAACAACTCCTTTCAATTTAACTCTTTTATCCTCTTTTCTTTTCTTTTTATTAATTAAAATCCTAAATCTATCTATTTTTGTAGAAATAAAAATTCTTTATTTATTTTTTACATTAAAACAACTAATTAACTTAAAACTAAAGAAAAATACTAATTTTAAAGACTAAAATCTAAATATGTAAAAATGACCATATTTTGTGATTTTTACTTACTAAAATTTATCCTTACATGCAAATTGAACCTAAGATGCCATGAAATTAAAACATGACAATTCTTTATGATTTTTCAATGATTTTAAAATATTAAAAATGCATGAAATGCAACTAAATAAAGAAAAACTCCTAAAAATTAATAAAAAATATTTTTAGCATATTTTTAAGAGTTATTTTTATGTAGGGCAAAAATTAGGTGCTCACAACTTGTAGTCTGTAAAAATTAGACAAAATGTTACATAATTACTAGGAAAAACAAGAAAAGTTCAAACAATTAAGTACTGGGTTCAATTATATCTTTAACATCGTTTTAGAAACAAAGAAAGCACAACTTCAAACCATCCCGTGAATTTTCACAAGTGGAGTCCGAGAAACTTCTAGGTTTGGTAGCACAACTGCTTAATGTTATATGGTGTAACTCTTATGTTTTACCTTCTCATGAAAGTACTCCCTCCGGTTCACAATAAGTGACCAATTTGACGCCCATTAAGAAAATACTAAATTCTATACAAAAATACCTACTATGACTAAACTACCCCTAATTAAATATTTAATGTGAGGAGTAAGAACTTTTTAGGGATATGTACATAGGGGTTATTTTGTAAAAACAAATTGAATTTTTTCTTGATTACATAACTGAACACTTATTTTGAACCAAAATGAAAAAGCAAATTGATCACTTATTGTGAATCGGAGGGAGCAATTATCTAGGTACTACTATACTATGTATGTATCCTAAGCAAATCAAGTTATGTAAAAAACTTTTATAGTAATCAAATGTATGAGCTGATGCATGCACTAATTATTTTTGTATGGAGTATGCAAACCTTTTGAGAGAAGTGGTTGTGCAACCAAAATAGTTGTTTATTCAGAATAAACTGCAATTGCAAAACAACTATTTTGCTTGCACAACCACTTCTCTCAAAAAGTTTGGACACTGCCTACAAACATAATTAGTGCATGCATTAGCTCATACACTTGATTAAAAGGAAAAGCTGGGTTGTAACCTGCTTCTTTTTCCAGCTTTCCTTTAGCTCCTAATGGATTTTTCAGAGATGGATGCTTTTGCAATTTAAAGCCTTGAAAAATCACTTGAAACAGGATTGCTAGACTCGGATCAAAGCATGAAGAGATAGCCAAAAGACTCATCGAACAATGTTTCAAACAAAGTAACACGAAGAGATAGCCAAAAGACTCATCGAACAATGTTTCAAACAAAGTAACACGAAGAGATAGCCAGAAGACATAACGAACCATTAATTGAACAAAACATTCATTGAAGAGCCACAGCTGGAGAGACAACACAGAAACATAGGACACAGAAAGCAAATACAGTGCTTTGATAAAATAAGCAAACACACACAGCAATGACCAGGTCTCTAAACAGAACAGTACGACACCAGCAAAATACTGCTTTATTTTGCAGCACCAAAAGCGAAGGTGCATTGGACATCTAGTTTCAAAAACCTATATAATTTGGCTAACAAAAACAACATTATTGGTTGACGTAAACGGACACAACTGCACTAGAGACCATATCATAAATAGATCAAAGGGAAAAAGAACCACTCGTGCATTAAGTTACTCATCCTCAGTTTCAGATTCAGCACTCTGCAGCCACTCCACAAATGGCTTAACATTCTTCCAGATTGGGGAGAGTTTGTTGCTACCTTTCGATCCCTTCTCATACCACTCCACAATAAACTCCTCTTCCAGCATATCAACGTCATAAAGTGCTTTCAGAACCAACGCAACCTCCTTTACAGCTTCTGAGCTTGATTTTCCACAAAATGACTCAATAGCATGTAGTAGAACTAGCTGCGAACCATCTTCCTGTAAAACAGCTGCAAGATAAAAAATTTTCTTGGTCACCTCCTTGGAAAAACCTTTTCCAACTCCACCAAAAAGAGCTTCAAACAATGCATCAACGATGTCTTGATGAGTTCCAGAAATAGAGCCCAAGAAGGACTTCAGCTGAGCCACAGACGAACCCTTATTCAGGTGTTCCTTGATTTCATCAGCAAGCCTCTCTTTAGCATCAACAAGCTTCTCCTTGGAATTACTATGCTTAACACCATTGGTCTGTGCAACAAGCGACTCTTTGGAATTACTACAGTTAACACCACTGCCTTGCCCGTCGGCCTTGGGCTTCTCCTCACGTGCTGGTGAGCTTTTGCCAGACTTCTCTTCAGTTGCCGAAAGCATAACCATGCTAGCAGTAACAGCATTCAGCTGCTCCTGAATGCGCTGCTGGGCTGCTGCCATGGAGGTGTCCGTCTGCCATTCAACATCATCATCACTGTCAGCAGGTGGCGCTTCGGTCTGATCAGCTTGGCTACCAGTGGGAGAGTGCTCCTCATCTGACATATTGGCCTTTTTCTTAGATATTTTTGACAAACCTTCCTTTGAGGAACCTTTTTTCTTTGCAGCCTCTTTCTTGAGTTTCTTTGCCTCTTCATCTGCTGCTTCCCCTTCTTTGAGGCGTTCTTTTTCAGCCCTCCTCATTGCCTTTTTATCTTTAGATCCCTTCTTCTGCTCAGGAGGGTTCTTGAGAATAAATGTGGTGAGCTTGTCCCTCATGTCAACATCAGAGATAAAGCCACACGCAGCACACTTAAGGGTTAACATCTGTGATTTTGTGATCAAAATCTCAGTTTCAGGATTCCCGCAGCCATAGCATTGAACATATTTTTTGATGAAGTTCTCAAGAAGTCCAGCAAGCTTTGCAGTGTCATGGGCACCATTAACATGAGAGGTACCTGTTTTCTCATCAAATTTAGACTGAGCTCCGAGTTCACAGCCAAAATACTTTGTGGTGTATGATGCTGGCCTGCCCAATGCCTTGGCAATGTCAACCATGTTCACCACATTAGTCTTGATGCCATTTCCACGACCTTCTATCTTTGTAATCATTCTTGGCATCTTGTACCTGTAAAAGGCATCATCCTTGTTTCCGGCACCAATGTTTTGCAAAGCCATTTTAATTTCACAATATTTGCTCGATAAGCTTTATCAGAAGTGGTACAAGGAGCCTAAATCGATGAGGATTTCTTGATCTATGGATGGGGCAGGCTGTATAAAATGATCCTTCAGATAGCGCTTGTGTGCTTGTGATGACTCAAGATGCATGCAGCCAACTTTATGAGAGAGTCTAGACGGAGGACAGTACTCTCCAAGCAGCCCGATTGATGACAGAAAGAGAGAAGCTCTTTCAGACATAAAAGAAGTTTCAAACTTAACACCCTCCACTTTTGCTAACTGCAGATAATGCAGTTAATACTTGAATAATTCTGAAATGAAACAATCAATAGTCAAGAATTTCTGGATAATTAAAGCACAAAACTTAATCTTTTGGACCAACATTATCGTATATTTAGGAGAAAGACTGTACACCAATACACAGCTCAAACTGCAACATCAAGTATCAAATTAGTCCAGAATACGGAACATATGCACAAAATACTTCTATAAATGAAGCAGAAAAACACCAACAGACAGGTGCTATTTTAATGATGCAATCTCCTTAGAGAGGCAAAGCCAAAGAACAAATAGCAATGCAATACCTCCAATCGTACTTTCATTGACTTTCAATCAAAATCAAATTGCATTCAACTTTGATATCCGAAATTATAAAATAAATATCATCCATCAATGTGTAGAACTTTTATAGTAGTAGAAATTGCATTAAAAAAAATCTTTTTGATGTGGTAATCTCCAAGCCCAAACCTCTGCCCAGCAGCTAACATTGGTCCTCTCTAACTTCAACGCCCTGGTTACCTTAACCCCCAACTATTAAAGTTAGAGGTGGAGGATGCTACTAAAACCCCTTGTGGAGGAGAGAACATTGAATTCTCTTTAACCAAAGTCTATGCAATAAAACTATATACAAATCAGGGAAGTCACAAATAAATAACCATCATCGGCAACAAACTAAAGAAGTTACTCTAAGGTGTTGTATTGATTAAACTAATTGTTGGGCATCCTTTATATATGGGCTTCCATTCAATTAAGCTTTACTAGATATTGAATAGCCTGTATAATTAATTAGTAAACTACAAATTCAGAACAAAAAAGACCTTGATATGTGAACTAGGAAAAACAATCTCAAAAACAGTAAAGTTATGACACATTTTGAGCAATTTACAAAAGTTACATCATGCAACACAAAACTAACAAGTTGCTTCCAATTTCATGGGTATTATTAATAGAATAACACACAATTGACTAATAAGCACATCTAAACAACAACAACTATGGTAATTTTAACCAAAACAAAATAACACATTTTGGAGAACTCAGGAAAAAAAGGATATAGATCTGACCATATTGTTGCTATGTAGGTAAATTTCAACAAAACAAAAACTAAATTAAATCCAAATATGAATTCACAATATTCAATATCTGACCAATTAGATATGTAGTAAGAAAAAACCTAATATACAAATAAAAAACAGAAAACATTCCTACCGATCTATGAAAAAACAGAAAAAATCAAAACTGAGTCTAACTTTACAGGAGGTCTATGGTCAAAACAAAGAAAACCCAGATAACGAAAATTAGATCTAAACACAAAATCAGTATTAAAAAAAGAAACAAACAAAGAATAACAATCAATATGAAAGAAAAAGAAAAAACTGGGATTCCAGAATAAAGTGGATATATACCTTGAATGAAGAAGAGGGAGAAAGGAAGAGAAGTGGCGATGGAGATTCGGTATTCTCAATTCTGTGGCTGTAGGTTGCGTCTACAGATGGAGAAAAGAAAAGAAGAGATATATAGGGAGAAAGAAAACCCTACGCCTCAAGGATTAGGTCATCAGGGTAAGGTGAAACTTTCAAATTTTGATTTTTCCTCTCCTTTTATTTATTCTTTTTGCAGCTTTTTTCCCTGTTATCTTTTTCCACATTTAAATGTTTTATTTCTTAAAATTTCAAATTTGCTCGTGAGATGATTGGAGTTATTCGTTACCCTCACGAATTATATCTAATTTATCTTTGGGCTATTTTTTTTTTTAATAATATGCTTTGTTTTATCATAAAAGTCTCATTCTCGCACGTGCATGATTCACGATGCACGTTAATTTTCTATATACAATCTACGAATTTTACTAACATTTGTTGATGTCACTCAACATGCCGAGAGTTTCTCCCTTATTTGCTCTGTACACGGATCTAGAATTTAAATTTTATGGGTTTAATTTTTAAGATTTTTAGCATTGAACTCGTTATATATTTAAAGTTATGGGTTCAAATCTATTATTTTGCAATTTTAATAAATTTTTACACATAAATTTCTACTCCGCGTAGAAAGTTATGGGTTCAATTGAACCCGTAACTCTCACGCTGAATCCACCTCTGCTCATGGACGTTAGGGGTTATCTATTTCATTTTTATCTTTTGTTATTATTCTTGTTTCTTTTGTATTTTATGATACTTAATTTTTCTTATAGTGATTTTGTTTTCTTTCTATATTTATTTTGCATGACTTCCTTCTTTATATCTCATAATTTTGATATTACTTTACTACTATATATAAATCTGTCTATATAGAATAGGAAAGGCAAAACAATCTATCTATATCTAATAGGAAAGGCAAAACAATATTAGAATGTCAAGTGGCACAACCATAATTCAACAAGTGTTAAATTTGGGACAAACTTCCAATACATTTGGAAATTCAAAAATAATTTAAAATAGAGAATAATTTGAATTTTTTGAACCTTCCCACTTAACTACAACATGGACTCCCACGTTGGATTCAAACTGTTTTTGGGCATTTTTTAAAAATTATTTACTAACCCTTAAAATTAAAAAAAAATATTACTCCAAGTCTAAATCATTAAATTTACTTTTTCAGACGTTGCGAGAATGTAGTAAAATACTTTTTAAAAATTATTTTACATATTTGATATTGTACTTTTTAAAATTATTTATTAAACATGAAAATTTAAGAACATAATAATTACTGCAAGTCTAACTTATTAAATATACTTTCTCAGACGTTGCGAGAATGTAGTGAAATAGTTTTAAAAAATTATTGTACATATTCGATACTGTACCTTTTCATCTAAAAGACAACACGGTAATAAGCTTAATAGCCTATTTAGGGTGTGTGTTCATTTTCCTTTAAAAAAATTATTTTGTATTACCCCAAAATCTCCCACGTTTATAAATGTCCCATGTTTGTTGGAAATTGGAGAAATTTATTCGTTCAGTTACTTTATTTTTTAGATAACTTGGCAATTACGAATAAATAAAAACTTTCTTCCATTGTTGGAATCGGCAATTTTTACAATTTATTTACGAAGAAAAAGAAGAAAAATTTATATATTATTAAAATGAGAGGAAAAGCCTTCACAGGTTATTACTTCACACAAAATAAAATATATAATAATGAAATAATCACAACAAACATAGTAAAGAATGTAAAAATTAAAACTTTATATTGAAAATAAATTCTATATTTTCTATCTATATATAATAGGAGAGGCAAAACAAGGATGGGATGATACGTGTCATCACCAGAAAAATTTTAATTTTTAAAACCAAAATATCTATTTATATATCTTCTATTTATTATATATAATAGGAGAGGCAACGCAAGGTTATACTGACAAGTGGCATAACAGTAAATTGACATGTGTAGATTTTTTGGACAATTCTCCAACTTTATTGAAGTTTCAAATTTATTTAAAATCACAATTGGCAACCACAATATTATTTTAAACTAGAAAATAGGCAGACGAAAAAAGAAAAGCTCAACTTGCGAATTCAAATCGTTCGCTAATTTAAACTGTTCTTTTCCACTAATTGAAATTGTTCCAAACTATTATCACTTCTAATTATATTGATAACTTCTCTCTCTTTTTTTTGTTGCTCTTTTTGCAGGTTTTCAGAGATTTTCGGTCATGAGGTTTGTGGTACCAAATGCAGGTTATTATGCATTGTTGTTGTAGTTATCACTTAGAATTTTACCATAACAATTCAATGGATATTTATATTTATGACTATGTATATCCTAATGGCGATTTTAATTTTTTCATGAAAGTGGGTAAGATTTTTTAGGCTATGACGTCATTTTCAAAACTCAAATTCTTTTAATAACATTACTATGAAATAAGGATGTAATAATAATTTGGATCTTAATGTGATCTTCTCCTACATCTACCAATTAATAATTTACCAGGTCTTTTCTTTCTAGGTTATTGTTGTTTTCTGACAATGTTATCCTATTGCTTTATGAATTTATGTCGGGTTGGATGGAACTTATTTTTTTATATATTTTTTTATCTTATATACTCTTAAAAAACCTCCATTTTTCCCTCTTCTTTTGCGTATTGATATGTTGCAGCTTTTGCTGGTAAAAAGAATAACGTATTTCCTCTTCTTTCAGGCTATTTGTGTGGAATGGGCAATAGAACGAGTAATATAATGCGAGAAAAAGATGAACTTATTTCTTTTATTTTTTCGTATTATACACTCTTTGAAAACGTAGATTTTGGCTATTTTTTTAATTGAGTTTTAATGTCACAAAATTTAAAATTAATTATATCTCCTAAGATTTTGGTAACTGATTTTATCTCCTAAATTTTGGTAATTGATATATATGGATTAAATTATTTTTTGTAGCTCTTGGCTATCTTTTTAATGAATTTTTAATGCCATAAAAAATTAAAAATTGATTATATCTCTAAATTTTCTGGCAATTGATACATATTGTAACTTAGTAAATATTTCAAATAAAAATTATATAAATTTTGTTGTTGTTTGGTCCTTCTTTCATCCTATTAGTACCTCAAGCATATCAATTCAGCGCAACTTTGTGGGTAGTTTTCACATGGAACTAGGATTTAAAAGGATACTTACACTTTTTATTTAAAAAGAAAAGAGAAAAAATAATTACCTTACCTAAAATTAACTATTCGAACGTGGGTGACAGTTGATTTACGCCTTGTTTGGATGGTTGTTACCCATTGTATCGTATCGTATTGTTACTTTAAATGCAATGTTTGTTTTGATTGATACTTAAATTTTATTGTATCGTATCGTTAAATCCATCGTTACATAACGACGAAATGTGTCACTTTATGTAACGACCGATTTGGTGAGGTCGCGTCGTTACCTTGTCTTTTCTCTCAATCTCACCCTTTATTATTATTAAATTATTTTATTTTATCATTTACCCTACTTTTTTATATAGTAATTTTACCTTGTATAATAATTTTTTTTTATAATATTGCAACTTTATTCTTCATATTACTGGTGCGTGATATCATGAAACGATGGCAAACGACACAATCTATCCAAACAGTGTATTTATCAAAAGATACAGTACAATACAATACAGTACGATACGATACATTATGAAACGATGTGTAACAACCATCCAAACAAGCTGTTAAGTTAGCTAATTTCTTTATTTCTTTTTTTTTTTAAATCATTTTCTTTTTTCTTTTTAAAATAAAAAGCATATATATTCATCAAAATTCAAACAATATTATTGATAGAATAAAATTTAAAATAAAAAATATATCAAGAATAATAAAATGTATATCTTCTATTATATTAAAAGAAGAGTGGCAGATAAAAATATTAAATAAAGTAAAATGCTAAGAAAAATTTCTATTAACAATGTGATAATACTAAACATTGGATAATATATAATAAAGAAAATACATAACAAAAAAGCTATTCGATGACTATATAAGTCTCCTTTAATTTAATAAAGATTTTAGTATTGGGTATATCGTATTGAAAATAAGATGACAATTGAAATTTATTAAAGCAATACGGTCTAATATGTTCAAACGAGTCCGATTACAATTTAATTAAATTAATATTTTTTAATGTTGATCGTGCATCGTCCGGGTACGACTACTAGTGGGAAGAAGGTATACGAACACAGCTGTACCAAGTTGTACAAAATGTTTCCTGAGATATACTTTTGTTGGGACGAATACAACTCATGAGCATACATGTGTTTTAGTCGTGTCTCCTTCTATTTTCTTTTCTTCATTTTTTTCGTTCCAATGCTCTCTATTCTTGCCATTTTTCCGTGTCCCTCCCTGCAGAAGTACCACAAAAATTTTCCAAAATATATAACCCTCAATTGTATATGTAACTCCTAGACTCATGCTTGAACCACCGACCTGGATTTCTATCAAAATTCTAAAGATGCTAAGTAAATATGGAAATTGGGAAGTTCTAAAAGATTGATCTATTCTCTTTGTTCCGAGTTGGCTGACGGCATGGCGCTCTATAGTTGTAACGATCTGACCGGTCGTTTTACTTTGTAGATCTCTGTTCCTCTAATTAAGACTTTTCATAGGTGTTTTTACTGTTTTAAGACTCGCGGGGATGGTTGGTTTGGGTTTGGAAGGGTTCTGGTTGAAATCGGAACACTTAGTTCCTTAATAGTGTCCTAGGGTGGTCACGTTTGACTTGGGTCAACATTGTTAGTAAACGACATCGGAACCTGAATTTGATGGTTCTAATAGGTTCATATGATGATTTTGGACTTGGGCGTGTCTTCGAATCGAGTTTTGGATGACCCGGAGCATTTCGGTGTTTAATGTTGAAAGTTGGTTCATTAAAGATTTTCTAGTTCTTTAAATTTGATTTGGAATAGACTTTGGTGTTATCGGGGTCCGTTTGGAATTTCGGGCCTAGGAATAAGTCTGTATGGTAATTTATGACTTGTATGCAAAATTTAGTATCATTCTGAATAGTCTAAGTATGATTCGGTACGTTCAGAACTAGTTGAGAAGTTTGAAGTTCATAAGTTCAATCAATTTGGTTTTGGGGTGCGAATCATAGTTTCGATGTTGTTTGACGAGGTTTGAGGCCTCGACTTAGTTCGTATCATATTTTAGGATGTGTGGGTGTAGCTGGATGGGGTCCCGGTGGAGGGGGCTCGAATGAGAATCGGATTGGAATCAGACTTAGTTTTGGACTTAGAAATTGCTCGTGGTTTCAGATCTGGTGCAATCGCACCTGCAAGGAAATGGCTGCAGGTGCGAGCACGCAGAAGCGACCCTATGGTCACAGAAGCGGACTTTGGACTGGAGCTGGGTGGCCGCAGGTGCAAGGTTTGTTCCGCATCTGCGAGTCTGCAGATGCGATGGATGCTCCGCATGAGCGAAAGCAGGTCGGTTGGCTGGGATCGCAGGAGCGGAGGTAGTCCGCAGAAGCGGACGCATAGAAGTGTATCCCCGTCCACAGAAGCATGAAGTTGGAGGTTGTGGGGGATCGCAGATGCTGCTTTTTGACCGCACCTGCAGTTCCGCAGATACGGTTAAGTGATCGCAGGTGTGAAAATCGCTGGGAAGGGGTGCATTTATTTCAAAACTTAGCCCACTTTTCCACATACTTCTACTTGGTCTTGGGCGAATTTGCGAGCACTTTTGTGGAGGATTCTCATAAACATCAAGAGGTAAGATGCCTATCAATAGAGCCGTCAATATGGGCTTCGCCCGTTGGGCCAGCCCGGCCCAACCCGTGATTTAGCAGGGCTGGGCTAGAATTTTTGGAGCCCGTTTAAAAACGAGGCTTTTAAGTCCGGCCCGAGTAAGCCACGACCCGTGAGGCTTGACTGAGGCTGGGCCGGGCCGGGCCGTGGGCCTAATAAAATATTTATTTAAAATATAAAAAAATAAAAAGTATACTGCCTTTAGAGGTGGAAAGTTAGAATTGGATCTTTACTAATAGGAACCAAAACTTGATCTTGAGAAGTTTCAAGAGATGATGTTGTCATGTATTGGAAGGATCATTCTAGAAAATATCCTGATCTTTCAATGATGGTGCGTGATGTACTTAGCATTCTTATTACCATTGTACCATCGGAATAACCATTTAGCATTGGTGGCGTATTCTTACAAAGTACAGAAGTTGCATTTATTATGAAAATGTCCAAACACTTGTTACTACTCGAAATTGGCTGTACAGGTTTTTCCGAACTCAAACTGGTAATATTTTTTATGTGAATTTAAATATTATTAATTTTTAAAATTTAATTATTTTTAATATTAACTAATTAATATTGCATATGAATTGTAGATGAAAGTGAAGATGTTAAGACAACCTTGTCACAAGCGGATTCAAATGTGTTTGATGAAGATGATGTGTTGGATATCTCATAAACATCATGAACGTTCTCTTGAATAGTTTGTTTTAAATTTTGACTTTTAGTGAATGAAATATAATCCTGTCTTTTACTTTTTTGAGTATTTATTGTGATATATTGGAACAATATAAAAAGTTATTAAATTTTGCGAATTTTTTCCAATAAGATATTTTTTAACTTTTAAATAATTATCTTTTTTAGGTCAAAACTTAAAGAAAAAATATAAAATTATATTTTTAAAAATGATGGGCCGGCCCATGGGGGCCCGCTGCCTACATAGGGCTGGGGTGGGCTGACCATTATAAGGCCCATCAAAATGGTGGGCTAGCCCAGCCCAGCCCGTCAATTGCTACAGCTCACGTGGGCCAAACTGGGCTAGCCCGGCCCGGCCCATATTGACAGCTCTACCTATCAATTCTTGAGTTAAATACGATTATGAGTGTGAGCTCGTTTGGATTGGCTGAATTTAAATAGCTTTAATGTTGGAGCTTGTTTTTATACATAAGCAGTTAGTATTTGGATTATGAGTGCGATCTATTTTTAATGTTGGAGCTTGTTTTTATACATAAGCAGTTAGTGTTTGGATAGAAGTGTTGGAGCTGAAAAAAGTCATTGAGGTGTTTGATAAAAAAAAAGTAGCAAAAAAGCAGTTTTTTCTATTAAAATGACTAAAATATCCTTAAACTGTTAGTTACTATAGAGGCTCTGATTATTCAAGATTTCTAATTCGAATTTGCACATATACAAATAAATTACACTATATTCAATTCACATTCAGTTCTACATTGATCGCAAGAAAGTCATTTTACCAATAAATATAAATTATTTATTTGAAGAGGTTATGTTCTATTTGGTTTTAAAAATCTAACTAGTTTATAAACAAAGTTGCTCAAACCATTCCGTGCTTTCTGCTATTAGAATGCATATGTATGTCATGGGCGGCTTTTCAGCCGTGCCCCATGACCCCTTGGGCGCGCCCCGTGGCGTCCTAGCAAGCCTTCCAATTTCTAACGCCACGGACGGCCCCGTGGTCTTGGTCGTGCCAAGTGACATGCGCGCATATGCCTCTGTCGACCCATCGATATCCCTCGCCAGCGCCCAACTACAGGCAGATGCCAACAGCGCCGCGCGCGCAGACCCTGATGCCAAAGACTATGCTGCTGACAATGGACCTGTTTCTGCCTTATAGAAAACTAAGTTTTTTTCATTGTAAATATAGAGTAGTTTTATTCCATGTACTTCCATTATGTTTCTCTAGCTTAATCAAGTCTAGTCTTGTAGCTTTGGTTTATTTTTTTTAAGCATTATTAGGGGGGATCAAGCAATCAAACTTTCTAACAAGCAAACAATTCTCTGTATTGGTGTCTCTACCCCTCGACACCGCGTTGCCTTTCTGTAATATCTTTCATTAATGCAATCAAGCTTTCTTTCATTCTCAATTCTCATTCATGTTCTCTCAATTGCTCTTGACATTGGTTTTCCCATACGACACTGACAATCTAGTCTAGCGTACGGAGGGGACCTCAGTTGGCGGACAACAACTGTACTGACATCAGTTGCTTAGCCTTACGTCGCCCTTCCAAGGAATCTCAGGAAGGCGCCGCGTAACAGTTGGTATCATAGCCTAGGCTCGACATCGGATGAGGGAACGCATTGCCATTACCACCATTTCTGACCATGGTGAATCATGGGGACCGCATTGCAGCCCTTGAACAGACGGTTGACGAATTACTGCCCATCATGGATACGGTGCCTGAACTAAGAACCAGCCTAGGGCAAAGGTTGGACGACCTGGCCCGCAGGGGGCTCCAGGCCGAAGTTGACGTAGAAAACATTAGTCGTGACTCTGAGTTAGCAGAAATGTGTTACAACCCATATCCACATGTGTTAGTTCATGCCATATATTAGTTAACATAAATCCAAGAAGGAATTATCTTTGAGATGATAAGAAGTCAATCCTATTGGTCTTAAGTGATACAAGAGTGTATAAGGGTGATTAACCAGTATTAGAAGTTAAACGAATCAAGGATGTTGTAACTCGAATTTTCAGGTAATCTAGCGGTGCTTAATACACTCAAGAGGTCATTTATGAAGGTATTTTAATCATATAATATCCGTATCATAAGTCTTGAAGTCAAACGAGTTATGAAACAAAAGTCGACAAAAGTTGTCGCAACTTAGGTTCATAATTTTACTTAAACATTAGGTCAAATGTTTCTAATCTTTTCTCATAATTTACAAGGAATTACGGGGTGATATACCAACCAAATTAAAGATCTATGAGTCTAGTTTCCAACGCATTAAACCGTTCATCGATACGATTTCGGAGTAGAGAGATATTCGTGTTTTCGCGAGACTGCGCCAAGCACCTCTCTATGGGGCCCACTAAGTCGGTTTAAGATATTTGGACCTATATAGGATGACTCCAACCCGTTTTAAGTCATTTCTTTTCACTATTTTCAGACCTTAGAACCCTAGGAACATCCTCTCAAGGTTCTCTCAAGATTCAAGACCCAAAAAAAGGGCAAACAACACAAATCAAGTGTCGGGAATTCCGTGGCGCTAGTAAGTCTCTTGTTCTTCTTGTTGTTGCTCATTTTTGTGTCGTTCCAGCTCGTGTGGGAGGTGGTTTTAAAGGGTTTATGTTCTGTAAATACTCTCTCATGTTCTTAATATCAATCCTAGGTGATTTCAAGCCTTCTAAAGTGATTCTAGTGCCGAAAAACATTAATTGATCGCTAGTTTCGCTTTTTTGTTGTTGTGGCAGCATTGGAGGGATATTTCATAAAAATTTAAGGTCAAATTGGAGTTGTTATTTCTGTATAAAGGTAAGGAACCTCTTACTCTATATGTATTTAAGATTATCCAAGTTGCGGCTAAGCCATTGAAGCTAGAACTTGTGAGATATATATCGAAAGGCTTGGTAGTAATGTTATTGTTTTGTGGACTGTTTTGCGTTGTTGTTGGGCTGCGTATTTTACTACTATCTTATGGAGTTTTGGAGGAGGAAGGGTGTGGAGAAACACCATATATATATAGGGTTATGGGCTGATAGTTATTCGTAACATTTCCAGGTTGTTTGACACGACTACGGTGGTCATCGTATGTATGGAGTGATTAGGCTATGTGTGGACTATTTTGGGAGGCTCAATATGTTTATTATTGATGTTGTTTGGGCTGTTTGGTGACTGTTTTGAATGGTGTGAGGTCATATATAGGGGAGGTGTTGTCCGTTTCATCGTAAAATAGGTTGTGGTCGATACATAATAGTTATGACGCTTAAATGATAACGATAGTATCGTTTCTCTTATTGTAGACTAAGGAGTTTTGACAATTGCATAGCTTGAGATTGGGGCAGTATATACAAGGTATGTTAGGCTATCCCTTTCCTTCTTTTGCACGACTCCGATTGTACATAATGTAATGAACGAGCTTCCAAAGATACTCTACTCTTAGAAGCTAGCAGTACTTACATTGTTTTCCCTCTTATGGAACGATTGATGTTAATGTTGCTTCTCTTATTCTTATGTTATCAATGTTATTGGTACTTCCTGATTCTTATAAGGTTCATAGTGAAGAGTTAGTCCTAATAACGTGTACAGAGGATACCGACCTTACGTCACTCCGAAAGGTTTAGAATGTGATTCCATGAGTCGAGCATGCATTATATATATATGTATCTATTTTACTCTACCGAGCCACGCTATAGTTGGCCGGGTACGGCACCTATTGTGCAACCACTGATCAGTTGGGTTTTACCGAGCTCCACGTGGCCGGGTACGATTCTACCGAGCCTATTATGGCCGGGTACGATATGATGATGATGATGCCCACAGAGGCGAATGCTTTAAAGGTTTATGTATTTATACATATGTATCATGCATTTCATGTAAGTAGCCCTCAGAGGTACTAAGATGTTACAGGTTGTATATTCTCTATCCTTGCTTACATTACTGATCGCATTTATGGTTCCTTGCCTTACATACTCAGTACTTTATTCGTACTGACGTCCTTTTATTTGTGGACGCTGCATGTCGTGCTGCAGGTCCTGATAGACAGGCAGGTGCAGCTCCCCCACCACAGTAGACTGTCCAGTTCAGCGGTGATTGGCGAGATCCCTTCTCCGGACTTGCCTTGGTCTTGGTATGCAATTTTTGTTATAGACATTATGGGTATGTCGGGGCCTTGTTCCGGCTATGTTGCAACACTTATGTTCTTTTAGAGGCTCATAGACAGGTGTCGGCTCATGTATAGTTTGGTATGCCTTGTCGGCTAGTTTTTGTTGTATAGTCTTTCATAGTAGCGTGGTAGCTTATACCTTATACGTAGTTTCTTGATTGGCTGGTCATCCCCTGCTATGTATTTTCATGCCGTCATATTTTATTGCTGGTTGTCCATGATCTAGGTCTACCATTTATATTGATCTCGTCAGCCTTAAAAGATAATAATGAAGGTTAGATGAAATGTACGTTGGTGCTCGGCAAGTGTGGTCGGGTGCTAGTCATGGCCCTTCAGTTTGGGTCGTGACAAATTTGGTATCAGAGCAAGTCTGTCCTACGGGTTGTCTATGAGCCGTGTCTAGTAGAGTCTTGATTATGGATGTGTAGCGCGCCACATTTATAATCAGGAGGCTACATGACATCTAGGGTTGTTACCTTCTTCCTGAATCTAGATCGTGCGTAGAGTTGAGTCGTAAGTGTTCGTCTCTAATATTCACCTTGTTTTTTTCAGTGATGCCTTCGACTAGGAAGCAAACGATTAGTAGACGGCTTGATACAGCAGCGGGAGAGGGTACCAGTCAGGTTCCCCAAGTCAGAGCAGGACAAAGTGAGGCTCAAAGTGAGATGCCCTCTCATACCTCATCTACTCCATCTCCTCCAGAGGATATTAGAAGGCACCCAGCGCCTCCAGTTCCTCCGTCTGGCACTCCAGACCAGGATATGCGGAGTGCTTTGCAGTTATTGACTAGCTTGGTAGCTGCTCAGGCTCAGAGGCAGAATACTGCTGAGAAACCAGTTAGTACAAGAGTTCGTGATTTTATTAACTTAGACCCTCCAGTGTTTACCGGATCAGACCCGAAGGAGGACCCACAGACTTTTATTGACCAGGTTCATCGTACACTTCGGGTTATGCATGTTAGTGATGCAGAGGCAGTAGAGTTGGCTTCTTATCGGCTACGGGATTAGCGGTTCTCTGGTATGATAGTTGGGAGAGATCTAGGGGTCCGAACCCTCCTCCAGCTGTGTGGAAGGAATTTTCTGAGGCCTTTCTTCGTCACTACTTGCCAGTTGAGATACGACGAGCTAGAGCTGATAAGTTCTTGAACCTTAGACAAGGTAATATGAGTGTTCGAGAGTACAGTATGCAGTTTGATTCTTTGGCAAGATATGCTCCCCATATGGTGGCCGAGATGAGTGATAGGGTGCATATGTTCGTGAATGGGTTGGGACCACATCTAATAAATGAGTGTACGACAGCCTCCTTGGTGGAGGGCATGGATATTTCCCGTATTCAAGCTTATGCCCAGACCCTAGAGGATCGTAAGCGCCAGCAGAGGGCAGTTAGGGAGCAGGATAGGGGCCAGCATAAGAGGGCGAGATTTGCAGGGTATTCTGATGACTTCAGAGGCCGCATCGGCCACAGTTTTCGAGGAGTTCGGCGCCACCTGTAGCTAGTGCTCCTCCACAGTTTCAGAGGCCTCGATATGATCGATCCTATTCTGGTCCAGGTCAGAGTTCGCGGGCATCTGGCTCGCAACATCACAGGGATACTAGTCAGATGAGACCCCCAACACCACATTGTGATCAGTGCGGCAAGGCCCACTTTGGACTGTGTCGTCGAGGTTCTGATGCATGCTATTCGTGCGGGCAGCCTGGCCATATGATGCGGGATTGTCCTAATAGAGGAGGTGATGGTATGGCTCAGCCGACTGGATCTGTGTCTGGTTCTTCCTCATCAGTTCAACCTCTAGCACGGGGTTTTCAGCAGTCGACAGGTCGTGGTAGGGGTAGGGGTGCAGTGCCGAGTTCGAGTGGTGCTCAAAATCGAACCTATGCTCTAGTTGGTCGACAGGATCTCGAGTCGTCTCCAGATGTTGTTACAAGTATTATATCTGTGTTTTCTTATGATGTATATACGCTGATTGATCCGGGATCTACATTATCATATGTTACACCCTTTGTGGCTAATAAGTTTGGCATTGAACCTGAATTGATAAGTAAACCCCTCGCGGTATCTACTCCGATAGGAGATTCTGTGATTGCTAGAAGGGTATATAGAGGTTGCACTGTGATGATTTGTAGTCGTCAAACCTCGGCAAATTTATTTGAGTTAGAAATGGTTGATTTTGATGTGATAATGGGAATGGACTGGTTGGCCTCATGCTATGCAAATGTTGACTGTCGTACGAAGATGGTTAGGTTCCAATTTCCGGGTGAACCCGTCATTGAATGGAAAGGGAACATTGCTACACCGAAAGGTAGGTTTATTTCCTATCTTAAGGCAAGGAAAATGATCTCAAAAGGTTACATTTATCATCTCGTTCGCGTTAGGGATGCGGAGGCGAAACCGCCTACTTTACAATCAATCCCTGTGGTCAACGAATTCCCAGATGTTTTCCCAGATGAACTCCCAGGCCTTCCTCCTGAAAGGGAGATTGAGTTTAGCATTGATGTGTTGCCTGACACTCAACCGATCTCTATTCCTTCATACAGAATGGCCCCGGCAGAGTTGCAAGAGTTGAAGGTGCAGTTGAAGGACTTGCTAGATAAGGGCTTTATTAGGCCTAACACTTCACCTTGGGGTGCACCAGTCCTATTCGTGCGGAAGAAAGACGGGTCGTTACGGATGTGTATCGACTATCGACAGTTGAATAAGTCTACTATAAAGAACAAGTATCCACTTCCAAGAATTGATGACCTGTTTGACCAACTCCAGGGTGCCAAGTATTTCTCCAAGATTGATTTACGTTCAGGGTATCATCAGGTAAGGGTTAGGGAGAAAGATATTCCAAAGACGGCCTTCCGGACAAGATATGGGCACTTTGAGTTCTTGGTGATGTCGTTCGGGCTAACAAATGCCCCAGCAGCTTTTATGGATCTCATGAATACTATATTCAGGCCCTATCTTGATGTGTTCGTGATTGTATTCATTGATGACATTCTAGTGTATTCTCGTTCGGAGGCGGAACACGCGGGCCACTTGCGGATAGTATTACAGACGCTTCAGGATCGTAAGTTATATGCTAAGCTCTCCAAATGTGAATTCTGGCTGAACTCAGTAGCATTCCTTGGCCATGTGATATCTGATGAGGGTATTAGTGTCGACACTCAGAAGATCGATGCAGTAAAGAATTGGCCGAGACCTACAACACCATCAGAAGTCCGTAGCTTCCTAGGACTAGCAGGATATTATAGGCGGTTTGTAGAAGGATTTTCCTCTATATCATCACCATTGACTAAGTTAACACAAAAATCTACCAAATTCCAGTGGTCTGACACTTGTGAACGTAGTTTTCAGGAGCTGAAGAATCGATTGACATCTGCACCAGTGCTCACTCTTCCTGAAGGAACAGAAGATTATGTGGTATATTGTGATGCCTCAGGTATAGGTTTGGGGTGCGTATTGATGCAGCGTGGGAATGTGATTGCTTATGCATCAAGACAATTGAAGAAGCATGAAAAGAATTATCCAACCCATGATTTGGAATTGGCTGCAGTAATATATGCTTTGAAGATATGGCGACACTACTTATACGGCGTCCATGTTGACATCTACACAGATCACAAGAGTTTATAATACATCTTCAAGCAGAAAGAGTTGAATTTGAGGCAGCGTAGGTGGCTTGAATTATTGAAAGACTACGACGTCGAGATATTGTATCATCCCGGTAAAGCCAATGTTGTGGCAGATGCTCTCAGCCGTAAATCAATGGGAAGCTTAGTACATATTGAGGCAGGTAGATGGGGGTTGATTAAAGAGCTTCATCAGCTAGCCAATATGAGAATCAGATTGTTAGACTCTAATGACGGAGGTGTTACTGTACAGAATACATCAGAATCATCTTTGGTAACCGAGGTAAAAGCACGACAATATGAAGATCCTATCTTAGTACGATTAAGAGAAAACATTCAACAGTGTAAAAGTATGGCTTTTGGGATCGGAAAAGATGGGGCACTGAGATACCAGAGCCGATTGTGTGTGCCTAATGTGGCAGGGTTGCGAGAGAAGATTATGAATGAGATTCATAAATCCCGATATTCCATCCATCCCGGCTCGACAAAGATGTATCATGATGTCAAGGAGCAGTATTGGTGGGATAATATGAAGAAGTCTATTGCAGAATTTGTGGCCCAGTGTCCCAATTGTCAACAAGTAAAGATAGAACATCAGAAACCCGGTGGATTGCTTCAAAATATAGAGATTCCGACCTGGAAGTGGGAGGTGATTAATATGGACTTCATTATTGGATTACCTCGCTCTTATCATAAGTTTGACTCCATCTGGGTGATAATTGATCGACTTACAAAATGTGCCCATTTTCTGCCAGTGAAGACAACTTACACGGCTGAAGATTATGCGAAGTTGTATATCAAGGAGATTGTTAGGCTTCATGGTGTGCCCATATCTATTATATCAGACCGAGGAGCTCAATTTACGGCTAACTTTTGGAGGTCTTTCCAGAAGGGTTTAGGCACACAAGTAAATCTCAGCACTGCATTTCATCCGCAGACTGACGGACAGGCTGAACGTACCATTCAGACACTGGAAGATATGCTACGATCATGTGTTCTAGATTTTAAGGGGAATTGGGATGATCATCTTCCACTCATAGAATTCGCCTATAACAATAGCTACCATTCCAGTATTAAAATGGCCCCATATGAGGCACTATACGGGAGGAGATGTAGATCACCAATTGGATGGTTCGAAGTTGGTGAAACAGAATTATATGGGCCAGATTTGATTCACCAAGCTATTGAGAAGGTGAAAGTGATACAGGAGCGATTGAGGACGGCACAAAGCAGGCAAAAATCTTATTCTGATGTCCGACGTCGTGATCTAGAGTTTGAGGTTGGTGATTGGGTTTTCCTGAGGATCTCACCAATGAAGGGTATTATGCGTTTTGGGAAGAAAGGTAAGCTGAGTCCAAGGTATATCGGGCCGTATAAAATTCTTCGACGGATTGGACAGGTTGCTTATGAGTTAGAATTGCCATCCGAATTGGAATTTGTTCACCCGGTATTCCATGTATCTATGTTGAGAAAATGTATTGGAGACCCTTCTCGAGTCATCCCTATCAAAGATGTACAAGTTACAGAGGACCTATCATATGAAGAAGTGCCAGTGGCGATATTAGATCGGCAAGTCCGCAAGCTGAGAACAAAAGATGTAGCTTCCGTCAAAGTATTGTGGAGGAACAAAAATATGGAAGAAATGACATGGGAAGCAGAAGAGGAGATGAAGTCTAAATACCCTTACTTATTCCAGAATAAAGATAACAAGGATGCTGGTGGAAGACAGAATACATTGGAAGGTGAAACGGCTCTATGAGGTAAGCAATAATTTGAGAATACTCCTCCTTAATACAAAATGGTGATATGTAGATAATGTAAATACGCATAATGCTTTGTGTAGCCTTGTGAAGCCATATGTTGGGATTAATTACTTGCAAGTTTTGCTAGTGACCATTTTATAGGGGAAAATTGATCGGAAATTTCAATTGGAATCCACGATGATTTAAACTCCCCATAAACCCTTACATTCGAGGACGAATGTTCCTAAGGGGGGGAGGGTGTTACAACCCATATCCACATGTGTTAGTTCATGCCATATATTAGTTAACATAAATCCAAGAAGGAATTATCTTTGAGATGATAAGAAGTCAATCCTATTGGTCTTAAGTGATACAAGAGTGTATAAGGGTGATTAACCAGTATTAGAAGTTAAACGAATCAAGGATGTTGTAACTCGAATTTTCAGGTAATCTAGCGGTGCTTAATACACTCAAGAGGTCATTTATGAAGGTATTTTAATCATATAATATCCGTATCATAAGTCTTGAAGTCAAACGAGTTATGAAACAAAAGTCGACAAAAGTTGTCGCAACTTAGGTTCATAATTTTACTTAAACATTAGGTCAAATGTTTCTAATCTTTTCTCATAATTTACAAGGAATTACGGGGTGATATACCAACCAAATTAAAGATCTATGAGTCTAGTTTCCAACGCATTAAACCGTTCATCGATACGATTTCGGAGTAGAGAGATATTCGTGTTTTCGCGAGACTGCGCCAAGCACCTCTCTATGGGGCCCACTAAGTCGGTTTAAGATATTTGGACCTATATAGGATGACTCCAACCCGTTTTAAGTCATTTCTTTTCACTATTTTCAGACCTTAGAACCCTAGGAACATCCTCTCAAGGTTCTCTCAAGATTCAAGACCCAAAAAAAGGGCAAACAACACAAATCAAGTGTCGGGAATTCCGTGGCGCTAGTAAGTCTCTTGTTCTTCTTGTTGTTGCTCATTTTTGTGTCGTTCCAGCTCGTGTGGGAGGTGGTTTTAAAGGGTTTATGTTCTGTAAATACTCTCTCATGTTCTTAATATCAATCCTAGGTGATTTCAAGCCTTCTAAAGTGATTCTAGTGCCGAAAAACATTAATTGATCGCTAGTTTCGCTTTTTTGTTGTTGTGGCAGCATTGGAGGGATATTTCATAAAAATTTAAGGTCAAATTGGAGTTGTTATTTCTGTATAAAGGTAAGGAACCTCTTACTCTATATGTATTTAAGATTATCCAAGTTGCGGCTAAGCCATTGAAGCTAGAACTTGTGAGATATATATCGAAAGGCTTGGTAGTAATGTTATTGTTTTGTGGACTGTTTTGCGTTGTTGTTGGGCTGCGTATTTTACTACTATCTTATGGAGTTTTGGAGGAGGAAGGGTGTGGAGAAACACCATATATATATAGGGTTATGGGCTGATAGTTATTCGTAACATTTCCAGGTTGTTTGACACGACTACGGTGGTCATCGTATGTATGGAGTGATTAGGCTATGTGTGGACTATTTTGGGAGGCTCAATATGTTTATTATTGATGTTGTTTGGGCTGTTTGGTGACTGTTTTGAATGGTGTGAGGTCATATATAGGGGAGGTGTTGTCCGTTTCATCGTAAAATAGGTTGTGGTCGATACATAATAGTTATGACGCTTAAATGATAACGATAGTATCGTTTCTCTTATTGTAGACTAAGGAGTTTTGACAATTGCATAGCTTGAGATTGGGGCAGTATATACAAGGTATGTTAGGCTATCCCTTTCCTTCTTTTGCACGACTCCGATTGTACATAATGTAATGAACGAGCTTCCAAAGATACTCTACTCTTAGAAGCTAGCAGTACTTACATTGTTTTCCCTCTTATGGAACGATTGATGTTAATGTTGCTTCTCTTATTCTTATGTTATCAATGTTATTGGTACTTCCTGATTCTTATAAGGTTCATAGTGAAGAGTTAGTCCTAATAACGTGTACAGAGGATACCGACCTTACGTCACTCCGAAAGGTTTAGAATGTGATTCCATGAGTCGAGCATGCATTATATATATATGTATCTATTTTACTCTACCGAGCCACGCTATAGTTGGCCGGGTACGGCACCTATTGTGCAACCACTGATCAGTTGGGTTTTACCGAGCTCCACGTGGCCGGGTACGATTCTACCGAGCCTATTATGGCCGGGTACGATATGATGATGATGATGCCCACAGAGGCGAATGCTTTAAAGGTTTATGTATTTATACATATGTATCATGCATTTCATGTAAGTAGCCCTCAGAGGTACTAAGATGTTACAGGTTGTATATTCTCTATCCTTGCTTACATTACTGATCGCATTTATGGTTCCTTGCCTTACATACTCAGTACTTTATTCGTACTGACGTCCTTTTATTTGTGGACGCTGCATGTCGTGCTGCAGGTCCTGATAGACAGGCAGGTGCAGCTCCCCCACCACAGTAGACTGTCTAGTTCAGCGGTGATTGGCGAGATCCCTTCTCCGGACTTGCCTTGGTCTTGGTATGCAATTTTTGTTATAGACATTATGGGTATGTCGGGGCCTTGTTCCGGCTATGTTGCAACACTTATGTTCTTTTAGAGGCTCATAGACAGGTGTCGGCTCATGTATAGTTTGGTATGCCTTGTCGGCTAGTTTTTGTTGTATAGTCTTTCATAGTAGCGTGGTAGCTTATACCTTATACGTAGTTTCTTGATTGGCTGGTCATCCCCTGCTATGTATTTTCATGCCGTCATATTTTATTGCTGGTTGTCCATGATCTAGGTCTACCATTTATATTGATCTCGTCAGCCTTAAAAGATAATAATGAAGGTTAGATGAAATGTACGTTGGTGCTCGGCAAGTGTGGTCGGGTGCTAGTCATGGCCCTTCAGTTTGGGTCGTGACAGGCAGCCACAGAGGCAGCCAAAAGTTTTGGCAAATTCGAGGGATTCCAACAGGAGCGTGCCGAGGATTTAGCTTACAGGGAACAAGAGGCAGACAGGGTGACTGTCATGCAACAAACTATTGATGACTTGACAGAAAAGCTCAATGTCGTCAATGTTGCTTTACAGGGCCTTCTGCGAGGCGGTGGAAACCAGATCGGGGGCGCTGCAAACCCCACTTCCGCAGCACAAAAACTGAAAATTCTTGAGCCAAAGCCATACAGTGGAGCTAGGAATGCCAAGGAAGTGGAGAACTTCATCTTTGATATCGAACAATATTTCGATGCTATTGGGGGCCTAGAAGAAGCTAAGAAGGTAGCAATTGCTGCCATGTATCTTCAGGGTGATGCTAAACTCTGGTGGCGGGTGAAATACGAAGCCATCAAGGCCGGTGAAGATGCTCTCGAAACATGGGCAGAACTGAAGGCAGCCATACGTCTACAGTTCTTCCCCGAAAATGTTGAATACAATTCAAGGAGAAAGCTACGGGAGCTCCTCCAGACCAAATCCGTGCGGGACTGCGTGCGGGAATTCTCCGCGCTCATGCTAAGCATACGTGACATGGGGGACAAAGACAAGCTCTTCACTTTCCTGGACGGGCTGAAACCTTATGCCCGTATGGAGCTACAAAGACAACGGGTAGATACCCTGCCCAAGGCGATCCAAGCAGTTGAATGCCTTGGGGACTATCAAATGGAAGCTCGGAAGGATAGGCCTCAGCCGCCTGCCCGAGCGGGATTCAAAGGGGGCCAGTCTAGCAATGGTGGCCCTAGCAGAAGTGGGGGAGATCAGGGCTCAACCAAACCTAAGGCTGCCTCCACAGGCAGCAACAGTGCTGCATTTAACAACAATGATCGGGGGAGGAAGCCTCCTTCAGGATGCCGTCATTGCGGCGGACCACATTGGAACAATGAGTGCCCACATGCACAGATGAATGCCCATCAGACTTTTGATGATGAGACTGATGACGACTCAAACGATGCGGATCAGACTGAACCAGTAGGTGCCTTCAATGTAATTGTTGGCTCCATTTCTGAGGCATTAGCAGAGACTAGTACTAGTATCCATAAGAAGAAGGACCCATGTCCAATCACCAAGAAAGGGAAAAAGAAGGCGGATGATGAGACTCCTCTTAAGCACGAGGAAGACCTTAATGTTCGTTGAGATTAAGGTGAATGGCAAGCCCATTTGGGCCATGGTAGACACGGGTGCTACCCACAACTACTTAGCCTCGACTCAGGTGAAACGCCTTGGTCTAGTTGTAGGGAAAGGTAGAGTCCGTTTCAAGGCTATCAACTCACCTCCCCAACCAGTGGGTGGAATAGCCAAAGAAGTACCGGTGAAGCTTGGCCCTTACGAAGGAAAATTCAACCTACGCGTGGTGATCATAGATGACTTCGAGTTGATAGTTGGATTGGAATTCCTAAGGCAAACCAACACCATGCCCATACCGTATGCTGACATGTTACTAATGATGGGAGCAAACGGGACCAAGCCCTGCATTATCCCGTGCATGCCCATGAAGATGGCCGTTGAAAACATCTCGGTCTTGCAGTTGAAGAAGGGGGTCAAAAGAAATGAACCTACGTTCCTGGGAACCCTCTGCATTGAAGATGTAGAACGCTCCTCGGGCCCCATTCCTGAGCCCGTGAAGGAGCTACTACTAGAGTTTGAAGATGTCATGCCAAAAGACATGCCAAAGCGACTACCGCCTAGGCGCACTGTGGACCATGAAATTGAGCTGGTGCCGGGTGCGAATCCACTCGCCCGAGCGCCTTACGAAATGTCACAAAACCCGAACTCATCGAGCTTCGGAGACAATTGACGAAAATGCTAGACACAGGGATTATCGTGCCCTCCAAATTCCCATACGGGTCCCTTGTGCTATTCCAAAAGAAACATGATGGTAGTCTACGACTCTGTGTGGACTATCGGACTCTAAACAAAATTACTGTGAAGAACAAGTACCCTATTCTGCTAATGGCAGACTTGTTCGATAGACTGGGTGGTGCGACGGTGTTCACCAAAATAGACCTGAAGACAGGTTATTGGCAAGTTCGGATTGCAGAGGGTGATGAGCACAAGACGACCTGTGTGACAAGATATGGGTCGTACGATTTCCTGGTTATGCCATTCGGCTTGACCAATGCCCCAACTACGTTTTGCACTTTGATGAACCAAGTTTTCCGAGAATACATTGATGAATTCGTGGTGGTCTACTTGGATGACATTGTGGTATATAGCCAAATATTGGAGGAACACCTGATGCACTTGCGAAAGGTCCTAGCTCGATTGCGGGAGCATGAACTATATGCGAAGCTATCTAAGTGCTCCTTTGCTCAAAAGCAAATTGACTTCCTCGGACATGTCATCGAGGAAGGGCAGATCAAGATGGACCAGCAGAAGATTCAGGCAATCACAGATTGGCCGCTGCCTAAGGATATCCACGCCTTGAGGGCGTTCCTTGATCTATGCAATTTCTATCGGCGATTTGTGAAAAACTACTCCCTCATTGCAGTACCATTGACAGAACTCCTCAAGAAGGTCACGCCTTAGGAATGGGGACCCAAGCGAGCGGAGGCCTTCAACGCATTGAAAGCGACTATGTCTAGTAGCCCCGTTTTGGCCCTTCCTGATTTGGCCCTTCCTGATTTGGCCAAGCCATTCGAAGTACAAACAGATGCATCTGACTATGCCCTCGGTGGAGTCCTGCTACAAGAAAGGGCATCCTGTAGCGTACGAGAGTTGGAAGTTGAAAGATGTAGAGCGGCGCTATGTCGCCCATGAGAAAGAATTATTGGCTGTCATCCACTGCTTGCGTCTCTAGAGGCACTATCTACTGGGGACCCCGTTCGTGGTCAAGACAGACAACACAGCTGTTAGCCATTTCATGACCCAGCCGAAGTTGAATGGTCGACAGACCAGGTGGCAGGAACTCCTACCTGAATTCCACTTCAACCTGGAGTACCGAAGTGGGAAGACCAATCATGTTACTGATGCGCTCAGTCGGAGAGCTGATCTAGCATCGGTTTGCCTACTCGCCACCCTAAGGGGGAGCGAAGTAGCCACCTCCATCAAGGACCAGATACAGGATTTACTCATCAAGGATCCTGCTGCATAGTATTTGGTTGATTTGATAGGACAGGGCAAGACTCGCCAGTTCTACATGGAAGATGGTTTTCTGAAAGTGAAAGGGAATCAACTTTATGTTCTTAAAGGAGGAGATCTGCGAAGGACTCTTCTGACTGAATATCATGATACTTTGTGGGCCGGCTATCCCGGTGAAGAACTCACCATGGCGTTACTTCGTCGTGCATATTATTGGCCTCAAATGGCCGATGACGTTGCTTAGTATGTGAAGACTTGTCTAGTATGTCAGAAGGACAAGTCAGACCGCTTAACACAAGCGGGACTCTTGGAACCACTAGCTGTCCCAAAGAGACCTTGGGAAAGTGTTTCCCTGGATTTCATCACCGGATTACCCAAGGTCGGAGATCTAACAACTATCTTGGTTGTGGTAGATCGGTTTTCCAAGTATGCTACCTTTATTGCTGCCCCACAATATATATCAGCAGAAGATACAGCTCGACTCTTCTTCTCTCATGTCGTCAAATATTGGGGCCTGCCCAAAGACATTGTTAGTGATCGTGACTCACGCTTCACTAGTAACTTTTGGACCCAACTCTTTAAGTGCCTTGGGTTGAAGCTGAGTCACAACTCAAGTTTTCATCCGCAATCTGATAGCAAGACGGAGCGGTTCAATGGTATGTTGGAGGAATATCTCCGTCATTTTGTAACCGGATAGCAGAATTGGGTGAAGTTTCTGGATGCTGCTCAACTGTGTTTCGATTCACAAAAGAGCTCTAGTACAAACAAAAGCGCTTTTGAAATTGTTACTGGACAACAACCACTACTCCCACACACAGTCAATGCACCAAATATGTCTAAATCTCCTCGAGCTGCTAGCTTCTCAAAAGAGTGGAAGCGAAATTTGGAGATAGTGTGAAGTTATCTTGTCAAGGCTCAAAAGCGGATGAAGAGGCATACTGATCAGAATCGTCGCTTTGTTGAATACCAAGTAGGAGACATAGTGATGGTCAAAATTCCAAAGCGTTACTTATTTGCGGGGGTCCATGACCCTCGCCTATTGCAAAAATACATTGGACCCTTGTCCATTGAAATGCGCATTGGAAAAGTTACATACCGGGTGGATACCCCAGCTTGGTGGAAAATTCATCATATCTTCCATGTCAACCTCCTGAAACCTTTTCGGGAAGAGACAGAGGATCCTTCAAGGAGCCAGCTCACAATACCCAGTATTCGAGGGCCCAATTCAACTAGGAAAAGGCGTGTTGAAGCTATCCTTGATGATAGAGTGATTCATGCCTCAAGGAAAGATCACCAAGAGTTCTTGGTGAAATGGCAGGGCTGTGATGCAGAGGAGAACACTTGGGAGAGGGGAACAAACCTCAAAGTCTACAAGAGCCTAATTGAAGATTATCTTGCAAGTAAGGCGTCGAGGACGCCGCCAACTCAGGTGGGGGAGAATGTCATGGGCGGCTTTTCAGCCGTGCCCCATGACCCCTTGGGCGCGCCCCGTGGCGTCCTAGCAAGCCTTCCAATGCCTAGCGCCACGGACGGCCCCGTGGTCTTGGCCGTGCCAAGTGACAAGCGCGCATGTGCCTATGTCGCCCTACCAATATCCCTCGCCAGAGCCCAACCATAGGCGGATGCCAACAGCGTCGCGCGCGCAGACAACGGTGCGCGCGCAAACCCTGATGCCAAAGACTATGCTGCTGACAACGGACCTCTTTCTGCCTTATAGAAAACTAAGTCTTTTTTATTGTAAATATATAGTAGTTTTATTTCATGTACTTCCATTATGTTTCTCTAGCTTAATCAAGTCTAGTCTTGTAGCTTTGGTTTATTTGTTTTAAGCATTATTAGGGGGGATCAAGCAATCAAACTTTCTAGCAAGCAAACAATTCTCTGTACTGGTGTCTTTCCCCCTCGACACCGCGTTGTCTTTCTGTAATAGCTTTCATTAATGCAATCAAGCTTTCTTTCATTCTCAATTCTCATTCTTGTTCTCCCAATTGCTCTTGACATTGGTTTTCCCATACGGCACTGACAATCTAGTCTAGCGTACGGAGGGGACCTCAGTTGGCGGACAACAACTGCACTGACATCAGTTGTTTAGCCTTACGTCGCCCTTCCAAGGAATCTCAGGAAGGCGCCGCGTAACAGTATTAATGCTAACCAATATTTCATATACACAACAGTGCACTAACTGGTGGCTTTCCAAAAAGTTTCATTTCCCACTACGCCAACGTAATGGAGACCTTTTATAACAACAACGACGACCCAGTAAAGTCTCACTAAGTGAGATCTAGAGAGAGTAGTGTGTTTGCAGACCTTACCCCTACCCCGATATGGCAGAGAGGTTATTTTCGATAGACCCTCGGCTCGGGAAGATGAAAATAAAATAAGAAAACAAGAAAAGACAATTCATCAGTAACGTCAACATAACCATAGAAATAATGACAGCATCCTAAAAACCATAAAATAGATGACATGCAATAACCATAACCCACAACTAAGGTCTAGAGCTATGGAAAACAGTAAGGTTAGTGTGAACTCTACATTAACCACAAGCCTGTCTAGGACCAACCTACTCAAACTCGCTTCACCCCCGGAATGGAGGAGGAGAAGCTCGACTATCACCCTATCCTACAACCCTAATGCTCGACCTCCAAACCTTTCTATCAAGGGCCATGTCCTCGGAAATCTACAATCGTGCCAGGTCCTACCTGAGTCTTAAAAGGTAATGGAGACATTTTATAAATGAAGAAAAAATGAGAGAATCTATATTCATTAGAAATTTTTTACTAAAGGTGGGTCATCTATTTACTTATTGAGCTTAATTATGCATACAAGCTTCTACAGAATACCCATTTTAATTTCTTGAATTATTTAGCAATTCTGGATACTTCACAGAGTTCAAATCATGAGAATAAAGTAATGCCACAAAAATCTCAAAAAAAAATAAAATACAGAAGAAGTGATGTAGAGATTGAGGAAAGGAAGAAGAAAAAAGAGAGGAAATCAAATAGGAGTGGCAGAAAGGAAGAAAAGACGACGGACGAGTCTAGGGATTTTGTTAGTAAGGGGTATTGTTGGAATTAGGAAATATTATAAGGGGTAAAAAGGTAAATTATTGGTCAAAGTAAAATGGCTTTTAAGCCAAAAACCAATAAGTTGGGGCAGTCCAACTTATTGCTTTTGGCTTGTTTTGGATCTTTTTTTATTTTACCAAACACCCAAATAAGTTAAAAAGAGCTTTTAAGCCAATCCAAATACCCTCTACATATAGTATGAAATTAAGGGAAAAATTATGGGCTTTTGTTGGAACTTAGGGTTTTGGTAAAAATGAGATTTGCCCACGAAATTGATCATATAATTGGGAATAAATTATATATTTAAGTTCGTGAGGTCTTGAATAACATTTATATTCAAAAAAATTCGAAATCGGAACATGTGGGCCTGGGGTGAATTTTAGGAATCCCCTAAATTGGATTGAGTAATTACTCTAATAGCTAAATTATGAACTTTTGAACATATATTTATTGTAGTTTATACGACTTTTGGTTAGTTTTGAAGTCCTCGACGTCGTTTAAGTAGTTCTAGTGAGGTTAAAGAGCAGAATTGAGGACTTGGAATCGAGGTAAGTCTCTTGCTTAACATTGTAAGAGAGAACTTATCCCATTAGTTATATGAATTATTATGTGCTACTTGTCGTGAGGAGCTACGTATGCACGAGATGACGAGAGTCCGTACGTAGCTATATTCATGATAAGTCCAGGTAGACTTAGATTCATAGTATGCCTCTAATTGTGCTATTTATGCCTATCTTATGTATTAATTTTATCGATTATGATTGAGATTGGGGATTTTAATAAAGATACCGACTTAGCCTCTTACTTTGGAAAAATTGAGAAATATTTGATAATCTATAGATCCATGTCTTCTCGTCTCGCATGTGTATCCGTGGGTGAGGTAAATTTCTCTACTCTTATGAGATCAGGTTTTTCACCTCGGCAATATGGTAACACTACTCTTATGGGATCGGGTCGTTCGCCTCGGTGGGTTAGTAACACTATTCTTATGAGATCGGGCAGCTCGCCTCGGCAGTAGTGAGACCACTATTCCTATGGGATCAGGCCATTTTGCCTCAACAGCTTCGTGCTTAATAATTGAGACTGGATTTGGTTTAATAACAGTTGTGTTAGCGCCTTTAAGGCTGATTATGACACGTTTAGTGATTTGATATAGACTCATGTGTGGATTTACTGTATTTACTTTTATTTGTTTCCTTTCTACTTGTTGTACACTCACCATGTCTACTTTATGTATTTCTATTACTATTTGACCTCTAGTAAGTGTCAAGTCTACCCCTCGTCACTACTTTTTTGAGGTTAGATACTTACTGGGTACGCATTTATTTCCATACTCATGCTACACTTCTGCACTAAATGTGCAGCGACTGAGACAGGTACTACCAGTGGTCACGCGGGCGCGTAGATCTTTTACGGAGACTTAGTGGTGAGTTTCTTGCCTTGCTACGCTATGCAGCACCGGAGTCTCTTTCTACCTTGTTTATTACTTCTATCTATTACCTTTCAAATGGTAATTGTATTAATTTTGCATATTTTCTAGATTGCTCATGCACTTGTGGCACCGGGTTTTGGGGACTTTTAGCATTTTGTGCTGTTGTACTTATCCTTTCTATCACTACAATGAATGTATTTATCATGCCGGTATTTCGTTGAAAAAAGAGTAGGTACGGTTGCATGAGATCTTACTTATTTCATTCTTTAAAAAGGAAAGTTTTATTTTAAATGTTAAAAAGGGATAATTAAACTGTAGGTTTACTTGTGGGTTTGCCTAACAACGGCGTTAGGTGCTATCGCGGCCTATTATGGATTTTTGGATCGTGATAATAGTGTTATGGTGAGGATGGATAATTTTTCTTCTGATTTTATTTACCATTTCAAAGCCTATTTTTCTTCCTCCTCCGGCATGCATATAGATGTATAGATGTGTGTGATTTTTCTTAGTTCATTTTCGTCTAGCAGTTTCCGATTGCAATTCCTAACTTAAACGAAGGTGAACTGCTCTTTTTTTGTTAGAACCAAGTTGGAGAAGAATGAAAACTTGGATTATTACATCAATGTCTAATAGTAGCTGTTTAATGATTTCACATATCTGCTACTCTTTTTTTCTTTCTTTTCTGCGTTATAGTGGAAGTATCGCCTAATGACTTAAGCTATTTGATGTCTTTATCTGATGTAATATAGCTAATTTAAGCATACTACTCTTTTTAGATATATTCCTGCAAATTAATTTCAATTGACCTTAATACACAATGTATTGATCGGTAATGATGCCAAAGCATGTCTCCATGGCAGTTGTTTATGTGAAAAATAATTTTTGATAATCAATTTTCTTCTTTTTTTAATTGTCTCTTTTTCTTGCGGATTTATTGATCACTATATTTTTTTCCTGTTGGTTACCCATTTCTGGTCATGCATGTTCTGATATGTCGCCTATTTGCATGGATCTTTGGATTACCTTTTAAAAGAAAGGTAAAGTCATGGATCGTGAGATTACTGAGATATATGGTTAAAAATATTGTGAGTCGGCATTGTCCTGTTCTTTGATCATTTTGTTTTTGCTTCAATTTCCTTCAAGACCTTTTTGACGAATTTTTTGGATGAAAGGACGACATGTTTGTCATGAATAGAAGAGACAACATGCAATCTATTTTAAAAATGTCACTGATTGGCTAAAAAGGTTGAGTTATTGACTCGGCCCCTCATGACTGTAACCGTGCATGGTGTAAGTCCTAATTTGCTATATCATTTTTGCTAATGTGCAGATGCGGACCTACGTTGCAGGTTGAGGGGTCACAGGACCCATTAACCTATGCAAAAACTCAGTATATATATATTACATATATTTGTGCATACAACTTGGACTCCTTAAATATTTCCTTGTGCCCCAGACATAAAAGGGCAGACGGAAAGAATGATTATGGGGAGCGCTTTAGTTTCCTCCTTTTGCTGGATGACGTGGGTTCAAGACTATCTTCAGGATTTTCTCCTCCTTCCTATTTTGTACGTAATTCTTTGAATTATTGTATTAGAGAGCTTTATTTATTACTTTTATATTTAGTTGAAGCCAATTATAGTTTAGTATTACTTAATTAATTTTATTCTTCTTCTTCAAATCCCTCCCTTAAAATTAAAAGCTTCAAATTATAACTTATCACTCCACAAATAAAAAAATACAAATCATTCAGCCAACCTTCTTTAACAATCACTCCTTTATTGTCATGTCCCGAACTACCCTCTAGACGTGATTGGTATTATAATGACCCGGTCGGTCGTTTTTATTTCTAGATATCAGTTCCCTTAATTAAGACTCCTCATATGTATTTTTACTGTTTTATGACTTGTGGGGATAGTTGATTTAGGTTTGAAAGAGTTCCAGTTGAAATCGGAACACTTAGTTCCTTAATAGTACCTATAATGGTTAAATTTGACTTGAGTCAATGTTTTGAGTAAACGACCCCAAAACCGAAATTTGGTAGTCCCAATAGGTTTGTATGATAATTTTGGACTTGGTCGTGTGTTCGGATCGGGATTCGAATGACCCGGGAGCGTTTTGGCGCTTAATATTGAAAGTCGGTGCATTAAAGGGCTTTCAAGTTCTTTAAGTTTGGCTTGGAGTAGACTTTGGTTTTATCGAGGTCCGTTTGGGATTCCGAGCTTGGGAATAGCTCTATATGGTGATTTATGACTTGCATACAAAATTTGGTATCATTCCGAATAGTTTAAGTATGATTCGGCGCGTTCAGAGTAAGTTGGAAAAACTTGAAGTTCATGAATCATGAAATGATTCGATTTGGTTTTGGTGTGCGATTCTTAATTTTGATGTTGTTTTACGCATTCCGAGGGTTCTAGCGAGTTCGTTTTATGTTTACGAACTTGTTAGTATGTTTAGTCGAGGCCCGGGGGGCCTGTGCAGGAATAGGAGGGTCGACAGAGCTTGATGCACCTTGGAGAAGAGCTGAAGGTGGCTGGCATCTGGTGTGTTTGCACTTGCGATGGGAATGGCTGCAGGAGCAACACCTTTTTCACAGAAGCGGGAATGGCCATCCAGGATTGGGTTAGCACGTGCGTAAGGTTGGGCACAAGTGCGCATCAGCAGAAACGTGTTATGTTCTGCAAAAACGGAAGTTTGGGGGCTGGTGTGGGATCACAAATGTGATCAACTTTTCCGCAGAAGCGGGCTCACAGAAGAGAAGAGAGATGCCCTTGTCAAGGACCGCAATTTTTCCGCAGAAGCGGAGCCGCAGGTGCGATTGTTTTGTCGCAGGTGCGAAAATCCTTGGGCAGAAGGAGTGCATTTATAATAGGCTTAGGTTCTTTTTCTCTTATTTCACTTGGGTTGGCCGATTGTGGAGCTCTTGAAGAGGGATTTTTCACCTATTATCGTGAGGTAAGTAATTTACCACTTAATGTGAGTTTAATACGCGAATTTTGGGTATATTCTTGACATGTAAATTGTTGAAATTATAGGTTTAGTTGAAAAACCTAAGTTTTGATAAAAATGGGATTTGACCACGAAAATAATTATGAAATTGAGTAGAAATTATATATTTGGGTTCGTGAGGTCATGGGTAGAATTTATCTTCGAAAATTTCCGAAATCTGGGTATATAGGCCAGGGGGTAAATTTTAGAAATCTTTCAATTTGGGTTGGGTAATTACTCTAATAGCTAAATTATGAACTTTTGAGTATATATTGATTAATTTATATAATATTTGGATAATTTCAGATTATTCGACACCGACTTGAAGCTTTTAGAGTGATTTGTGGTCTGGAAAATAAACTTTGGAACGAGGTAAGTCTTTTGTCTAACCTTGTAAGATGGAACTTACCCCCTTAGGTGTATTATTGTTGTGTGCTACTTGTGTGAGGAGCTACATATGCGCGATATGAAGAGAGTACACTCGTAACTATATTCCATGTTATGTCCAAGTGGATTTAGATTCACACCATGCTTTTAACTGTACTATTGTGCTTATCATGTGTATTAATTATCTTGATTAGAGCTGAGACTGGAGATTTAAATTTTCAATTATTGAATTAGCTTCTTATTTTAGAAAATTGGGCAATACTTAACAAACTATGAAAATCCATGTCTTCTCGTCTCGCATGTTCTCCCGCGAGCGAGTAGATTTCTCTATTCTTATGGGATCGGACTGTTTGCCTCGGCAATATGATAACACCACTCTTATGGGATCGGGCTGTTCGCCTCGGCGGTACTGAGTACCACTATTCTCATTGGATCGGGTCGTTCGCCTCGGCAACTTCGTGCTTAATAATCGAAACATGCTCCGGTTTGGGTTTAATTGAGATAGCCCTTCACGGCCAGTTATAATGTTGGGGATGTGAAACACACTCCTGATTTTATTTATTGCGAGTGCTCTTGTTTGCTTCATTGATACTTGTTGTGTACTCACATGTTTAGTTTATGCACTTATATTATTATTATGGACCTCTAGTAAGTGTCAAGTCGGCCCCTCGTCACTACTTCTTAGAGTTAGACTATATATTTACTGGGTACGCGTAATTTTCATACTCACGCTACACTTCTGCAATGATGTGCAGGTACTGAGACAGGTTCTACCAGTGGTCACGTAGGCGTGTAGCCGATCGTGTACGGATACTTAGTGGCGAGCTGCTTGCATTGCTACGATCTGCAGCACCGAAGTCTCCTTCTACCTTATTTACTATTCCTGTCTATCACTTTCGGACAGTAGTTGTAGCAGTTTTTTATATTCTCTAGAATGCTCATGTACTTGTGATGCTGGATTTTGGGGACTTGTAGCACTTATGTACTGTTGTACTCGTCATTTCTATCATCGTAGAGTGTGTACTTGTTATGTCGGTATTTTGTTTAAAAAGACTTGTCACAATTGCGTGAAATCTAGTTTAAAATGTTATCTAAAAAGGAAAACTTCCATATTAAAATTGCTAAAAAGTGGTAAATAAATAGTAGTTACACTTTTGGGCTTGCCTAATGGCGGCGTTAGGTGCAATCTCGACTTGTTACGAATTTGGGTCGTGACAGGCACCCACTAACACCACTCGCCAGGTGAACCATACTTTCATACCTTAGCCATTAATTTGCATTATTTGATTAATTAAATGAGCATCCAAATAATCTGATAATTTATTTCGAAAAATTAATATCTCAAAATATTAAATTGAAAACTTTTGCCCAAATCGACACTTGACTATGGAGCATCTAAGAGAATTATAAAAGATATTATATGAATAAATGATAAAGACTCTTTTGGCAGCCTCCACGAACAATGCGACGTCTTACCTCAATAATTGAATCAACTCGAGCAAACTCGTCAGCTATTGTCTCCGTCTTCACCAATAATATCTGCATAGACATCCAGATAAGGAGTGCGTTATATGTACATATAATCCAGTAAGATCCTCGACCTGCCACTCAGAATACCTTTGGAACAAGTATTAGAAAATATAAATACAACGAGCACATAAATCTTTTCATCATATAATTACTCTATAAGGTCCAAACAATTATTCAACACAATCTACACTAAGGACTTGTCATAAACGGCAGTGCCAGAAATTAACCAAATACTCCAACGAGTCCACAGAAGCATACACAATACTCCAAATCTACTACATCGGAATACACAATGCCCCAAATCTACCATGGCGGCATACAAAATGCCCTAAATATGTTACGGCATCGAAGAAATAATTTCTAAAGCCGCAACGCCATAGCACGAGGCCATGCCACATCACACCATACCGCAAATCACTTATTAAATAATATGTATTTGCGGTTGGTAAAAAACTATCGATTCTATCAAGTGCACGCTTGTCCCAACACATGGACCAAGCAGACAAACCATACTTTCAAAACGGATTTTGAAAAAGCAAGTATCAAAGCTTAAAGTTTTACTTACCTCGAATTCACAATCCAAGCACTCTTTCTAATATCTCAAAACTATACTCTTGAGTATCCGGATCAGCTCAAACTACACAAAAATGAGTTTAGAATGATAAAAAAATTCTTAGGTGAACATCCCTTTAACTTTTAGAGCAAGTCCAACTCGTGGTCAAAGGTTGACCCAAAAAGTCAACTCTGGTTAACGGGTCAGAATTTTTGTACCATGACTACCAACGGATTCTCCTTGATGAGAGGATTCCAGAACACTAATCAAAATCAAATTTTGATAACGCTTGCCTTTTCAAATTGATGAATTAGTTTGAAAAACCTTAGGGCTAGACTTTCGTAATTTTTGAAAATTTCTTCATGTTTCAAGTAATAAACTAAAATAAAAGTTAAGGATCAATACCTTGATAATTTGAGTCGAGAATCCCTATTTTTCTTTTCTCTTTTCCTCTCTTTTCCCCTTTTCTTTTCTTTTCTCCTACTGCGTTTTTCTTCTTCTTTTCTTCTGTTTTTGCGTTCCGTTTCTTTAATATGTTTCTGTTGCGTTTCCTTTGGCTTATGACTCTTTATCCTTAATTCTTTTTTTTTTTTCTTATTATTGTCTTTTGTTTTTATAATATTACAAATTAACCCCTAACTAAATTAGAGTTATTACATTTATTTATTGCTTTTATATTTTGTTATATTCAATTGTAGTTTAGTATTCATATATAATAGTCAAATTAATTAATTTTATTCTTTTTCACATACCTCCCTTAAAATTAAAATCATCAAATTACAACTTATCGCTCCATAAATAAAAAATTACAGATCATTCTGCCACAATCTTATTCAACCATTACTTTGACAAAGTAACACATATCCGTCAACTCTGACTCGGCAATGGCAATTAAGCGCTTGAGACTCTTCTTTAGGTCTTTAACTATTAATATGTCCTTAATCTTGATTTCTTTAGTATGATTTTGTTAATTTTTGAGGTTTGAACACCCTTTGATCACTAACCTCTTTTTTATTTGAGAAAAAAATTAGAAATTTAAAGTTTAAAATAGGTTTAAATCAAACACTTTCCCTTCCCGTAGCACTCATTTTGTGAAAAAAATATTTTTCTTTCGGTGCTTTTTCTTTCTTTAGAACTTCTTTTTGTTTATACTTAGATGATTAGTCATCATACTTATTAAGAATTCAAAGAGTGACACATCAAATTTTATTGCTAGTAATTAGTATACAATGGTGCCCTACTGTGCTCATATCCTAGGTCCACCTTTGCTAATGTGTGTTTCTGAATTTATTATAACTTGTGTAATTCTTTCTAGCTAGATTGAATTTTGTTTTAGAGGGCTTATTATAGTGAGTTCAAAGTACAAATTTCCTGCATTTACCTTGCCGACAAAGAGAGATAATAATCTAAACCAAACAGTAAGATCTTTTTTCATTCAATAGCAAGGGAAGGCTGCAAAACAACTGATTTGGTGCCTTTTCTTGTACGTGCTCACATTCTATATCTAATTCGTCTGAGCAATCTTAGACCAAAACTTGAAATATATCATGCTTCCTGCCCATGAATCAAACCAGCCAACTACATGGTGATTTTATTTAGTATTTCACAAATATATTATATAATGCGTTAGATGAAACCTTTAAGAAACTATGCTTGAAATGACAATTTAATAAAGAAAGAACAAAGGAGTTCAAGAAATTCAAGTAATTTTATTACATAATATAAGTTGCTCTCTTGATATGTCCAAATATGTTATTGGAGTCATTTGGCCATTGAAATTTCTCCTTATATTTAATAGCCAATATTTTGTCTCTGAACTCAGGATGCAGGTATAAACTCTTGCACCTACTTGGAAGTAGTTATGTCATATTTATCAGTTGCTTCCAAAATGGAAGAATTTGATGCTCTTATAACTATTGATTTTCATGTGACTACAATTTATTATCAAAAAGAGATACTTTTTTGACAAATTGTTTCAACTTTTACAATGAAAAGTAACTCTTTTTCTTAATAAACAAAAATCATAATGTTTAAGCATCTTTTTCTTATATCATCATCGAAACTCTAATTTATTGTTCAGCCTATACTTTCTTGGCAATTAAATTTAACTTTAGTTTTGTTTTAGGTTGACTGAATTCTCCGTCATTGCTTTTCATACCTTAGAAGTGCTCGATCGATTTTAGCATGTGATTTCTTTTAGATATCATGGCTTTTTTGAAATGTATGTGTGAAGTTATGAATATTTCCACTATTTTATTTGTCACGACCCGGAATTTTCACCTTCGGGACCGTGATGATGCCTAATATTTCACTCGCTAGGGAAGCCAACGTTAGAGAAATTCTTAAATAAATTTTTAAACAGTTCAAATAAATAACCCAATTAAACTAAAATGAAGTGTGAATTAGCATAATAACCAACATATCTTAATACAACCCGGATCTGGAGTCACAAGTTCACGAGCTTCCAGAGGTTCTACACATAGAGCCTGAAATAAATACAACTGTTTTGAATGAAATGAACATTAAATGAGGAAAGAGGAATGGGACTTCAAGGTCTGCAGACGCCCGTAGATCTACCTCAAGCTCTAAATGTGCTAATCCGAGCTGATGTGCCTCACGTACAATTGGGACCAATACCAAAATCTGCACAAGAAGTGCAGAGTGTAGTATGAGTACAACCGACCCAATATACTCTGTAAGTGTCGAGCCTAACTTCGACGAGGTAGTGACGAGGCTATGACAGGACACCCACGTAATTAAGCCTGTACAACGAAGATATACGTACAACAAAACAACAAATAAAGAATTAAACAAGTACGATTGGGAGGGGACATGCGAAAGGGGGACAAGATACAATAACTACAACAGGAATGACAACAAGAGACAATCAAATAAACCCTCAAGTCCTGTAACGACCCGGCTGGTCGTTTTAAGAATTAATGCCCCAACCCCCTATTAAATGCATTCCCCGTGTTTGTTTCTGCTATTGTGAGTTGTCGTGAGGGTTTATTTGGAGTTTCGGAGAGTTTTGGGATACTTAGTCTCTAAATGAGAGCTTAAATTTTGGAAATTTAACAGTAGTCGGAGAGCTTCAGAACGAAATTTCAATAATTCCGTTAGCTCCGTTGGGTGATTTCGGGTTTAGGAGCATGTTCGGATTGTATTTTGAAGGTCTGTAGCTAATTTAGGCTTGAAATGTTGAAAGTTGAATTTTTGAAGTTCCGGTTCGATAGTGAGATTTTGATCTGAGGGTCGGAATGGAATTCCAGAAGTTGGAGTAGCTCCGTAGTATTGAATGTGATGTGTGTGCAAAATTTCAGGTCATTCGGACGAGGTTTGATAGACTTTTGATCGAAAGCGTATTTTGAGAGTTTTTGAAGTTACTAGACTTGAACCCGGTGCTAATTGGTTGATTCTATGTTGTTTGAGGTGTTTGGAAGATTTGTATAAGTTTGGATAGTGGTATATGACTTGTTTGTGCTTCTGGTTGAGGTCTCAGAGGCCTCGAGATGATTTCGGATGGTTAGTGGGAAAGTTGGAACTTGGAGTTTGCAGCTGAGTTCTTTGGGCTGCTGTCATAACCGCATCTGCGGGTTGAGAGGCTACAGAAGCGACTCCCGCAGATGCGGAATTTAGCTGCAGAAGCGGTCAGCTGAGGAAAAGCAAGGAGCCGCAGGTGCGGAAGGGCTTACGCACCTGCGTAACCGCAGATGTGGTGAGTAGGTCGCAGGTGCGGATTTTGGGATTTTAATGAGTTTCGCAGGTGCGGTCGTTTTGCCGCAGGAGCGGGACCACATAAGCGGATTAGCTGGGCAGAACATATAAATAGTTGTCTTCGCGAATTTGAGTTATTTTCTCCTCTTTTCAAACGGGAAGAAGCCTTGGGGAGCATTTTCAAGGGAGATTTTCATAGGAATTCATTGGGGTAAGGTATTTAATCCCTAAACTCGTTATTGAAGTGATTTTTATCATTATAAGCATGAAAATTTAAGGAAAATCAGTGGTAATTTGGGGGTTAGGGCTTGAGTCAAACCCTACAATACAACGGACTTGTTCTACAACCCACCCACTTTGCCAAATGACCAACCACTGGGTCAATATTTTGAAAACTCCTTTTGTAATAGTGTGCAAGTACCTCCTTGTAATATTACTACTTAATTAATAAAAGTTCTTTTGACGACCAAAAAAAAAAAATTAATTAGAGACCTTTGAGTGATGATTTGAGGGAC